>NW_020212037.1:0-6927 GCF_003070985.1 Temnothorax curvispinosus | reverse complement strand
AAAAGGCAATAGGATTATGAGGAACGCAAGGTTCTCATAAAAGGCAAAGGATTATGATGAACGCAAGGTTCTTATAAAAGGCAAAGGATTATGATGAACGCAAAGTTCTCATAAAAGGCAAGGAGCGTTGGATATCGTCCTCGCATTTGGCACGGAGCGAAGGATATCGTCCTTGCATCAAACACGGGACAACGGATTGTATCTTCGCGTAAATGACACGTAGCTAAATCTTATGGATCTAATTATCGGTCTGAGCTCAGTCGAATTAAAGTCAAGTTTACATGGTTGCAACTCGCGGATAAAGTCATTGATCTTCAATATGCAATTGTTTAACTTACGTTTTCGATGCAAATGTGAATCGAATCTTCACGTATAATTGCTATTATCTTAACGAATATTGCGATTTACCCTGTGGCTATTTGCTAATTATTGAAGTGTACGAGGCACTGTATTGCTCATGAAAAGTTACTTATCGTTTAATTTAGTTCGTTCTTCAATTATTAACCTATATATATTGTTTACTTGAAATACTTATAATCTGAAATACCATACGGGTTACTGTGTCAATTGATAGCAAGAAGGAGCAATGTATTGACTTTACAGAATCTCACATAATAATTATAAGAGCTGAAACATTCTCTCGAATGCTTTACGTTGCCTATGTTCCTTTGCTTGTACTTTAAGTGAGATATATATATCTATACGAATTATGATTTATGAATTCTCAATTGACACAGTACTTCAATTTATATATGCTTTGTATAATATTGCTCTAATTATGTAACATGCGTTTTGAATCATATGTTTGACTTACAGG
This sequence comes from Temnothorax curvispinosus, assembly GCF_003070985.1. Lineage (NCBI taxonomy): Eukaryota > Metazoa > Arthropoda > Insecta > Hymenoptera > Formicidae > Temnothorax > Temnothorax curvispinosus. The sequence goes on along the minus strand of NW_020212037.1, from coordinate 6,110 downwards.
ATCCTTTCTTGAAACAGAAACACCGATTGAAATCATTTGATTGTTTTCTCTGATTTAGATGCAAAAATAACAGACTTTTGTGTTCTCAAACTTAATCTTGATGAGAGATTAAATTTTTGTCGTTACATATGAGAAAGGATTATGCAAGAATAATTCAACATTCTCTGATTTGTGTTTATGCTATATGTTCTTTGTAAATCATTTATTCAGATAAATTTGCGGATTATGATCTAACTGCCACGAAAATACACAATCTCTTTACCGACTAAACCACAAGTAAAGTATCGTTCCCTTTTTCTATAATTTCTAGAGCTCAGGTTCTTGCGCGAACTTGTACATTTCAAACACTATGCGATAACACCTCCTTTTCCTAGAAAACATTTGTTTACGAAACGTGCCCCGACAGGTTCGATGCGTCATCGGGTCGATTATCGTCGATGACGTCATTTCTTCCTTTGTTTTTACGTACTGCGTAGATAGATTGTTTTTTAAGTATAATTTATGCTATAATTTGTTTGCGCGCATTTCTATTTGAGCCGTATATGCGACGTCCGCCGGAGCATCAGCGCCTCGCTTCTATGTTATGGTATGTGATATTTGTTTGTAAATTCAAGCAACCGGACTTCTGGCGGACGTCGGCGCTTGCCTTTGTAGTACGAGACGTATTTTATCTTACTTTTCGCTGGAAGCGACTATCAGTTTTATACACTGCCATTATATTTTTTTCTGGCGATTTTTCCGTTCTGCAACCGTCTAAACCGTCATTGAATTCAGTCTCGTCGTGGTCGTGAGCATGCTTAAACGTGTTTTGTCCGGAAATTTTTTTGCTTTGAGGATTAGTGACGCAATTAGTCGCCTTTGTTGCGTTTGTGATTGTTTCTGTTTGTGATTTTATACTAAGTTTTTTTTATGATGTCTCCGCGCTTTCTTCTACAAGACGCAAATAATATTGAAAAGAGTGAAGTGAGGGGAGGTGTTGTGGAATTTGATAATATAGAATTTTAAAACTCTGATAGTGATCGTGATCAGGGGGAGAGGCCCGCTGCTCCCGAATCCCTGCGCCATCCGCTTTCGCATCTTACGCGGAATCGAGCGGATGCAACTAATCTGGGACATCCAACTGCGGGCTCGACATCCGGACGCTTACCGCCCCGTGAACGTCGGACGCGGGACATTGTATGATAATCTCCGCGCGATCATTGAACGTGGGCGAGCTCAACCGGTCGTCGGACGCGGGCGAGCAGAGGTGCACGCGGATTTTTGGCCCCGTTGAGATGGATGACGGTGGGCCGCGGCCATGGCCTCCCTCCCTCGTCAAGAAGTATTTTTTTTTTTTATCTAAAAATTAATAACGCGAACGCGGACCCCCCACGCGGCGCGCAGCGACCGCGAACGCGAACGCGGATTCCCCACGCGGCGAACGCGAATGCGGACTTTCCCTCCCGCGGACCCCGTAGCGCGAGTGAGTCATCCCGGTGACTTATCCCGGTGGTATGCTAAGGTCATCCCCCTCCCCTCCCTCTTCCCCGCATAATCCAATAGGGTATGTTTGGCGTATCGCCTTATATAGTTGTAACTAACCGTTGAAAACTGTCATTAGTTTAGTTATAAACGTTTCTTGTAATTTTGCGTGAAACGTCGGCGGATCGCGACCAGTAGAATTATGCGACCCACCTGTCGGTGCTGCCATCGCCCATCCGCCGACGGCATCTACTCCTTCCGAAAAGGAAGCAACTACTCGCCCGCGGCGACATGTTCCAGGACCGCGGGGACACAACATTCTCAGTCAAGCCGTCTTACGGCACACACATCTTTGGATTCGCAGTCAAGCCGTCTTACGGTACAAACATTTTTGGCCAGCCGTCTTACGGCACACACACACACACACACAAAAGGACTCACACTCAAGCCGTCTTACGGCACACACGCACTCACCGCTAAGAGATCTCGGGACACACATCTACGGCACGCGCCGACCCGAATCTTCGGAAAGTCACTCGATCTTCCTGGAGTGTGCATTTCTCCTGCTCTCTTACTTACCTGCTTGCTACCTCGCTTTGCTTGCTGCCTTGCTTTACTTGCCTGCTGCCTTGCTTTCTTGCGGCCGCCTGCCTGCTGTTCTGTTCGCTTGCTGAGGAAGACACCCCTTCGGGAGACGGCCGACCGAACAGTGAGTCGCTTTCGCTTATTTGTTTTATCATTAGTCGTGAGGGGAATTTAACTACCCCCCCCTCTGGTCCTTCGAGCAAACGCACTAATTTCGCAAATCTAGCCTCCGGGGCGAAACAATCCCCGTTTAACCCTTGAAATCCGATATCCTTGAAATCCGATATCCTTAAAATCCGATATTTTTGAAATCCGATACCCCGACCCCTCTCTCTTCCCCCCTTCGCATTCCAATACCCCCCTCCCTCACTCCCCTCTCGAAGCTCCATGGTCAGAATCGGCCTATTATACCTATTACTGTCCAATGTACGACATACCGGTTTCTAGAAATGTTTTTTATGAAATTAAAATATTAAAATGTCCACTTAATAAACGTTTATAAAAAACGTTTTTTTTCTTTATCTAGGAAAAAAACGCTTTTTTAACTGTTTCTTTACATATCATGTGCGTATAGCCGCTCTTTCAAGGCGGTCACCCATCCGTACAGTACCGCGCCCGTGTTGCTTGACTTCGATGATCCAGTGGCCAGTGATGATCTTCTGATCCTGACGGTTCCTTATTAACTGTACTTGTCTATAACAGGTACATCCTTAAAGTGTTCAAAAATCTTGTAATGATATCTTCTTGATAGCTATAATACTGCATGAAATAGTTATCATAAAACTATAATCACACGCAACTACATTCACTTATACCATAAATTCACCACTCATTCAATCATAAAGTTGCAAAACAAACATATTGTAGTTAATTTTGTGGTTTTTATTTTATTATTACTTTATTATACAATATTAAGAAGTAAAAATAGTTATATTACAAAAAGTCCTTATTAGTCGTCCAGACTTTAAGATGTCTTTAAAATGACGTCTTTAGATGGTCTAAGAAATGACGTCTTATAAACGTCCATTATTAGTCGCCGACGTTATAGACCAAAAATGACTAAAAATAGACGTCATTATGTAGTCTTCTGACGTCACTTTGCTACTTATTGGGTCATTTTGCTAACCTCCTCGAGGTCCGCAAAATGTAAAAAAATATATATAAATTTGCAAAATTCGTTGCCACCTTACGTAAAAAATTGCAAATATTTAGCAAACTTGAGGAAATATTTAATCAATGGTTTTCTGATGTTCATTAAATTTTTTAACTATCCCAGGGTCGGCAACATTAAAAATTGTTAAAAATTAACATTTTTGTTAATAAATATTCCGCAAAAATATTTATAGATATCTATGAGTGATATTACTATTTCTACTGGTCTATTTTGTGTTTTGGTTAATAGACTGAGTGCAAATCACTATAATCTTAACAAATTGCTCACGAGGAAAAACTATCCCAAGTAGCAAAGTGACGTCGGAAGACGACATAATGACGTCCATTTTTAGTCATTTTTGGTCTATGACGTTGGCGACTAATAATGGACGTTTATAAGAATCATTTCTTAAACCATCTAAAGACGTTATTTTAAAGATGTCTTAAAGTCGTCTAAATAAGGTCTTTTTGTAATATATAGTATATTGTGCACCAAGGGGCAAAAGTAGCGTTTTTCAGACGAGTTTGAAAAAGCTTTTGACCCGAGGTGCACACGATATTTTTCACAACACCTCTTTACGGAAATGTTCGACTTTTGAATGCCTGTAGAGTGTATGCGTTTGATGTTCCATTCATATAGTTTATACGCGCGTGTAGTTAAATAGAAAAAAAAAAAAGAGTGATGTGGGATTTAGAGACGAAGCCCTGGTGGGGCCCAAAAGTAAAGCCCTCGGTGGGGTCCAAAGGCAAAGTTCCTGGTGGGGCCCAAGGGCGAAGCCTCTGGTGGGGTCCAGGGGCAAAGCCCCTGGTAGGATCTAGGGGCAAAGCCCCTGGTGGGATCCAGGGGCGAAGCCCCTAGGGGGGGGGTGTAAGGGGCAAAGCCCCCCACATAAAAAAAATAAAATTAAAATAAAATTAAAAAATATATATAAATAATTTTAATTTTAAAATGACAATAAAATTTCCAAAAAAATGTAAAAAAATATAATTTTTAGAATATAAATATATCATTAGACTCGTGAAAATGTCAATAAATTAATAGACGGCGATACGAGTCAAGCGCGGTACGTGGTGTGCAAATAGAGAATTAATAGTAACAGAAGTAACGAAGTAAAATGTATAAACGTATATACATATATTTCAACTTAATAAACTGCGCGCCAATTATTTGTCGGACTTGAAACACAGCTATCGTTGGAACATTAATACCCTTCTCTCCCCGGAATTAAATCTGCACGATTTAATTATTTAAAAAACTAAAAAAATTATTGCGAAAAATATTAATGTTCCAACGATAGCTGTGTTTCAAGTCCGACAAATAATCGGCGCGCAGTTTATTAAGTTGAAATATATGTATATACGTATATACCTACATTTTAATTCGTTACTTTTGTAACTATTAATTCTCTATTTGCGCACCACGTACCGCGCTTGACTCGTATCGCCGTCTATTAATTTTTGGAATATAATTAAAGAATATAATTTTTACAAAGAATAAGCATTAATTAGTGAATTTAATATTCACACTACAATTTTGGAATTGAAAGATTGGATTATTTCCTCTATTTTGTATTTTAGATGTTGATTCAGATGTATTTTCAGTCATGATACAGCCAGCAAGCGACACAAGTCGACACAAACGTCGTTTTATCTTTCTTTTTTGGCAATGAGTAACAAAGACAAAACGACACTTATGTCGACTTGTCACTTGTTGAAAAGCTTTCTATATATGTTTTAAGATTTGCCCGTTACTTTACTTTCCGCCCGCTAAACAGGGACGAAAGTGATCACTTTCTGCACTAAGGAGGAAAGTGACCACTTTCGTCCCTGTTTGGCGGGAGGAAAGTAACAACTTGATTACTTTCGTCCCTGTAACAGGGACGAAAGTAACAACTTTCCTCCTTGGCGTGAAATTGGCCGCTTTCGTCCCTTTCTACAGGCATGAAAAGTCGAACTTTCCGTGGAGGTGTTGTGAAATAGTATATTGTGCACCAAGGGGCGAAAGTAGCGTTTTCGCCCCGAGGTGCACACAATATTTCTCACAATATCTTTACGGAAAGTTCGACCTCTATGCCTAGAGAGAGGCGAAAGTGCCATTTCACCCCAGGACGGCATAGCGGGACGAAAGTAACCACTTTCCTCCCTAGAGCGGAAAGTGATCACTTTCGTCCCTAGGGCGGAAAGTGGTTACTTTCGTCCCGCTAATGCCGTCCTGGCGTGAAATTGGTCACTTTCGCCCCTCTCTACAGGCATGGAAAGTTGAACTTTCCGGGAGGTGTTGTGAAAACTATTTTTACTTTTTAATATTTGTATAATAAAGTAATAATAAAATAAAAACTACAAAATTAACTACAATATGTTTGTTTCGCAACTTTATGATTGAAGTGGCAAATTTATGGTATAAGTGGATGTAGTTACGTGTGATTATAGTTTTGTGATAACTATTTCATGCAGTGTTATAGCTATCAAGAAGATATCATTACAAGATTTTTGAATACTTTAAAGATGTACCTGTTATAGACAAGTACAGTTAATAAGGAAGCATCAGGGTCAGAAGATCGTCACTGTCCACTGGATCATCGAAGTCAAGCAACACGGGACGTACTGTACTATGATGGTAACCGCCTTGAGAGAGAACGGCTTTATACGCACACGATATGTAAAGAAACAGCTAAAAAAGCGTTTTTTTTCCTAGATATAAAAAAAAACAACATTTTTTTATAAACGTTTATCAAGTGGACATTTTAACATTTTAATTTCATAAAAAACATTTCTAGAAACCGGTATGTACATTGGACCTATTTTTGACGTCAATAAGACGTCAGAAAATGACGTCGTGTGACGTATTGACGTCATTTTCGGATTTCACGAGACCTATTTAGGACGTCTGATTGGTCATTTTGTGACCAAAA
>NW_020212036.1:0-1484 GCF_003070985.1 Temnothorax curvispinosus | reverse complement strand
ATTGCGCGTGAGCAAGAATCGCGAATTTCATGTGACTTGAATTTTCCCGCGTCACGACGCAGTGACACTATCCGTGACACTTTCGAAAATGCGAAAATCGACTATGGTGACTATAATCGCACGTGGATCTTTCGAAAGGATCAAATAGACCCAACCTGTGTCCCCCAAAGTGATTTTCTTACCTTTCGTCTCCTTATTATCGGCCATGATCGTGCCCAGGCGGAAATCAGCGTACCGACGACGTTGCGATCGCGCCGAGTAATCCGGTCGGAGTGCTATTCACGGATGCCGGCTGCGCACGGCTCTCGCGGGGGGCCGAAAAACCGAAGGAAACTAGTTCCAAACCGGTTTCGAGCGGGAACTGGTTCCGTACGCGTCGCGAACCACCAACAGTCATGTTCGCCCGCCTGTCGGATCGCTCGTGAACCGAGCAGCTGCATCCGCGACCTCACCGATCGCGTCTTGCACGAGTTTCGAACGCATTCCGAACCGGAACCGAACACGCTTCGTCCTCGAGATTCGACGGAAAACGTAGGCCATCGCGGAGGATCGTGATTGACGATCTGTCGCGCAGACACGTACCGGTTTACGCAAACCGCTCGTCGAAATCATTTCACTTCAAATGGAAGCTTGTCGCCGAGTGAACTAGTTTTTTAGGCGAAAACCTCTTCGGCAAGAATATTTGCTAATAGGAATCAGACGCCTTGAGACAAGACGCAACTTCGCAAACATTTCCTCGAATGCTTGAATTGTATTTATCTAACAAGATCGGCTTTGTTGACAAACGTGATTGCATTTATCTTTAAATGTTGGATTGGACTTTGAGCTTTGGATATATCGTATACTTGTTAAGATCTAAATTATTTCTTGCCAAGTGCGGGAAGCGGAATAGCGCGAGACGATTACCAAATCAGAAGTAATTTTTATTAGTCAATTAATATGTTTCTTTATTTATAAATTGCATCGTTAATTCTCTCTCTCTCTTTTTATTACACAAATGAAAACTTGAAACTATTGAATCGTGTAATACGTTAATTATTAAGATATGTAAACTTTATGTAAATATTGTTGTTAATATATAATGTCTATAATTATTAAATTAGAAATCTTTCACCTTCTCACATTCTTAACTAATTTACATTCTGGACTCTATCGTAAGTGAATTTCTTACTTATGTACTTGGTTATATAATGTCTTCGTAACACCCATGCCTCGTGACGCAATCAAATGGGAATCATTACTTACGCTAAGTAAAGGCACGATGAACGGAGATTCCTCGACGTATATAGCTAATATATAGCTAATTTGAACAAGAATCTAATATTCCCCATATTTTTCGCATCGTTGCAAAATCAATCGTGTATCGATACTTTCGTTCCGGCTGAGCCGGAGCGCTCGCCTGGAATGCGCGCTAATAAGTTATTTACAGGCGCAAAATGATTTTGCCGCAACGTGTTTCGGAAAACGCATCTTATATAGCTGCG
>NW_020212035.1:0-1081 GCF_003070985.1 Temnothorax curvispinosus | reverse complement strand
ATGCTCTGATCGTATCGCTGATGAGACGTGCGATTGTACTCAATTTTTATCACGCTCGGTCCGAAATATCGCACCAGTTCTTTCAGTGGTCGAAGATTGCCGAAACTGTCGAAATATACGACTCCATTTCCCCTCTTGGCATACGCTACCCAATGAGTACCGGGGCCCGCTGCATCGTCCAAATTCACGATATCGTTCTCGTTTCGACGTATGCCATCGACGATCGGTAACGAATCACGCATGAAACACCTCTGACGAACGGTACACGCATTCGCCTTGCCAGTCGACTCAATTGTACGTTAGTCGTAATACCCGTGGGCATATTTAACGTCTTTTTTGACGTTTTTTTTTAATCCTCAACGCTACTCCTCGCCCGCGTTTGTGCGGGCCAAAATACAGTCTTTGTCCATATTTGTACGGAGCGAGATAAAGTCCGCGACCTTCCATGGCGCGATTGTGACGTTGCGTCTCTTCCAGCTGTCGCCGCGCGGCTTTGCTAGCGTTCATCGCCGTTGTAATTCCGGCCGCTCCGCCGGCCAGAGAACCGAGAACTCCCAACAACGGTAGAATTGGCAACACGCCGCCTCGTTTCGCTGTTGGAAGTATCCGTTTCTTCGTCGACCTTTTCCACGTTCGTGTTTTCCGTGATTTCAAGCCCATTCCAAGCTTCGTCTTAGCCTTCATGGCAGCCCAGACGGCTGTAGCGGCTGCTCTCTCTCCGAGAGCCGAATCTCTCGCGATGACGCGTTCTAGCGCTCTCTCGGCGAGTATCTTGTCCGCCGCGTGTCTCTCGGTGAGACCTTTGTTACGCGAATAGTTTATGTCGTGCTCGCGACACGCCACGTCCAATGGATTTACACCCGGATCACCTCTAGCCAATCGTTCTTGCAAACGAGTACCCGGACCGCAAAACTGATAGCCGGGAATGTGCAGTTTGAACGGAAGTGCACCTATCGCGCGATTAAACAGACCTCTACCTGTTTTTTTATTTTCGTTGACATTTGCCACATTCGGCGCTAAAATCGCAAATGTCTGAAGGTCTCTGTGCGACTGAGCGATTCGCGGTTCCGCTCGCCTATAA
>NW_020212034.1:7929-23111 GCF_003070985.1 Temnothorax curvispinosus | reverse complement strand
CTGAGCCGAACATATACTCATAAATGTCACCAAGTTTCAAGGGTAAATCAAAGGATGATGTCGCTGCCCTAGATATAGAGGTCAATGTTGAATCTTAATAATGCAAAAATATACGACGATGCGCCGCGTAGTGTCTGTGTCATTTGTCTATGTTATGTTATGAAGTTGCTGCTTTCACATATTATGTGTCAAAACTGATAAATCAGTCACTTCAATTCGTGACTGTCGCGAGCAATTAATTATTTAGTGAAAACTTATTTAGTGCCACCTTTGACGTTATTAAATTTTCACAGTCAACACTACTTTCGGATACCGATTTCCAAAAAGATCAGTAACAAAAAACTATACACTCTATAACACTTCCCGGAAAATTCTACCCCTATTTTATATACTTTTGGTAAAAATTCGGTCGAATAGTTCAAGAGTGTATAAAGGACATACATACATACATTCATTTTTATATATATAGATAAATAATTATTTATTTAAAAATTAATAATTAATGAAAAATAATTATTAATTTTTTCAATAATAAATAAATAGTCTCAGATAAATTACTTATTAATCAAATATATACCGCACCATTGTTTGAGATCGTAATAAACGGCATCTCGAAAACCGCGTTCGGTTGCATGACAGCGCATGCACTATTGCGACAATGAATATTCGCGTAACATCTCGCATTACAGAAATCGCATCGCTGCAAATTCACAGCATGGATCCTTCCAATATTCGCTTTCGAGAACATTCTGTAATAACAATTCTGTGACAATAATAAAGTCAAGCTAACGGTTCGCAATAACAAGGTCTCAAACAAAGGAAGGATACAAGCTGTAAACAATTCTGGCGAAAACATGTAACGATCGTCGAATTGAACCATGACGCAGGCACGGTGACGTAGGTCACCGAGGGCCAATCACCTTCCCGAAAATGGGTGGAAATTTCTGGAAAGAGCCTCGTTTTGGGAGGTGATAAAAGCCCTTCGCCGTGCCGCGGCGAGCAGAGTACGCTTTCGGTTTTTTCGCTCGCAACACGTATCGCTATACGACCGTTTTATACACCGCTTTCCGCGAGGAAATCTATTCTGCTTGCTATCGCTGCTTGCCATTCGAACGCCTGTGCGTGTTACCGCTTTCTACGTTTGTTAAATCTAAAAGAAACACTCTGTAAATAACTGTATATATATGATTTTGGAACATTATAAACTCTTAATCTTGGTTACGTACTGTGAACTTTCTTGTGGTCGTCCTGCACCTCGCGCCTTCCCGCGCAACCTCGCGCTTCCGAACAACCATTTAACAATAACTTCTAAAGTAACAATTTTAATCTATGATGACCTAAATTTAAATGTGAAAAGAAATTAAATTATTTCAATGAGTTCTTGATCGTCCCCAATGAGAAATAGATATTAGTCATGTAAAAACAAATTTCCTAATTCGTCTGAGTTATTTGATACAAATGTTCTAGTTTAAATGTGACACTACTTTGTAAAATGTTAAGTTATTGTTTTCTCTACTCTAAGATCAATATAGCAATCTTTATAAATTTCTTTCTTTCTAAATATAAATATTCTACACAATCAAAAAAACTATTTTACAACATGAGTAAAAAACGAGGTAAAAAAGCAAAATAATCAATTTTGACGCGATTAAAGGGGATCATCAATGGCGATTGTATTAAACTCTAGTCCATACTGACTAAGAATCACGGATTATGCGTGAAAATTGTAGAGTTTCTTGACAACTCTTATGTACAGATGGATTCAAGTGTTTCTAGCTTCATCTGGTCCTATGCTACTTGTTCAGCATGTCCGTTCATTACCAGTTCTTCAATAAGGGAAATTAGCTTTAAAAAAATTCAATTAATTTCAATTAATTTACGCTTCTGCAAAAAGATTCTCGAAGATTGGATAATAATAACTACTTACCATGGTGGAAATATACATGGTGTGCTCAGAACTCGTAAACCACGCCCCTTTTCAAGGTGATTGTCAGATTGTCACCGAAATACACAGGGTGGGCAACTGTGAGAAACAAAATGTTTAGCGTTGAAAGTTTGGGACTACTTGTACTAGTAGCGTCTATCTTGCACGTGAATCGCGGTGTGTATCTATCTCGTACTCCTCTGTCGTCGTCTGTCTCTTTCAGGTAAAGTGTCTGTGTGTATTTTCAACCTCCACTTACTAGACAACGTTTATTTAATTTTGAAAATTGATTTGAGGAGCTTGGAGAACGCAAAAATGGTGTGGTGTATTGTAAAAAATTGTAAAAACACCAATACAACGTGTACTCCGGAGAAAGTCAGTTTCCACAAAATACCGGAAAACCAAATCATGCGTGAAGGATGGTACAAAAATATCGGAGAAGTTGTCCTTCCTTCCAATACGGTGAACGGTAAGTCTTAATAATAATAAATATAATGCTAATTAATAAATTGTAGTATAATTGTTCGATATGGTGGAGTCGCAATAGGGATCAGGGCGGTGGCGGTGAGTCATCGAGACAAGATTTGATAACAAAACAATATATTCTGTGTCTAAATTACACACATTATGTTTGCGTTGTCTTAGGTGGCGCCTTGAAGGCGCCTAATCAAAATATAAGTGCTAACGCACGGTTTCAAAATTTAATTTGGCGGATGGCCTTCTTTGCAAGGGGCTTGGAGGGGACCGAGTTATTGTTCAGGTCGAGTTTAGAGCCCGGAGTGAGAGGTGGCTTGTCCGTCGGTTGATCCGGTGGGTCCACTGGCGATGAAGGGGCCAGGAAAGCTCGCGTGAGCACTGTCTGACACACCGTGTTTCGCGTTTCCTTGACGCGGATCAAGTGGAGGGCCGATGGTCGCAAAATGCGGCAATCTCGCTTCCGGAGGATCAGTCCAGCGGGCCTAGTGCAACGCACCTCCGGGAGCTCCAGTGGAACTAGCTTCCACGGACGTATCGCCTGTCCCTTGTCAAGCTCCCGTCTCTTCACCTGCCACTCCTGCAGCACTGGCTGGTTGGAAAAGCGAGGTTTCGAAAGGGCCGGTGTCTCCTGGTGCCGCTCCTGCGACACCGGTTTAGCGGGCTCCGCCCCCTTCGCGTGCCGCTTCTGAGGTCCCGGTTTCGCGGGCTCTGCTCGGTTTGCGTGCCGCCCCTGCGGTGCTGGCGGGTAGGAGAGACGCTTCCTTCGTCTCTGGCTCCGCGTCCTGGTTCGGCACCTCTTCCTTCTGGTCGCTGTTGGAGTGGGGCCACTCCGTGCCTCCGCTTCCACAGTGCCGGGCTCGGAAGGGGCGTCCGGCTTGGAGGGGGCCGCGGTCTCCACGATGGCTCCAAAGGAGTGCAATGAGCGGAGGAGAAGTCTCTCGATGCTCGACTACTACTGCGCGGAGGAGAGGGAATCTCACTCGACGCTACAAAATAGTTATGTTTCGACTCTCTCAACGCTTCCTCGACACGAGATCGTAGAGTATAGCGGTAGGATTCGATGCTGGTCTGTGCGCAGCTCGCCTTAAATTGCTACTCGAGCGTACTTTAAACACGAGTAAATGTATGTGAGCCGGCGACGCGCCGCGGCGAGCCGCGAAATCTGATAAGCGCGTGTTGGCCGGGCGCGCCTTCGTCAGGCGCGCGCGGCACATGTTCGACTTCTCGAACAATAATATATGTAAATGTTTATGCTTATTTGAGTAAATTAAAGGTGATGTTCATACATCAACAAAATACATTACGATTTTTTGTTATTACAGCAAGAATTTGTTCAATGCACTTTACGCCAGAGTCATTTGTTCAGCCGAAGAGGAAGAGAGCTGCGGCAGAAAAGATTTCAAAAAGGCGGAGTCTTTTGCCATCCGCTGTACCTACATTGTATCTACTGCCATTAAATGAACAGTAAGTTAACAAGGAAAAATCAATATAGTCCTTTTTTAACCATAGCTCCATATCGTTAATAATATATAGTACTATAATATATTATTTATGAATTTATTAGACGAGATATAACAATCATTTTCATTGCTCTGATATTTATTAAAATTACAAAGCTAGCAATTGTAGTCTTTCTGTAGTATATATATGAAATTACAATAACTTTTTCCTTCTTTTATTTAGAGCATCTCGTGAAGAAGATAATATGAATGTGATCAGGCGGGAGTTTCATTTGGTTTGCCCATCCACGAGCACTAATATTCCGATACGATCTTCGACCCCAGTACCATCCCCCGCAGAAGTCACTGAGCACTTACAAGATTTAGATCTGTTGATGATGGACTCAACGAGTTGCCATGAAACATTAACATCAGTATCTACTAGGTATGTATTAAGATACAAGTGTATACCACATTTTGAGGATATATCTTGTATTCAAGTTATTTTTTTCCACAATAAGTAATGTAATTCCTACAGTTGTGTAATATACATTCGACTCAAGTGAGCCATTTGTAGAGATATGTGCAATTCAAATTGGACTGTGGTCCCGCCAGATAGATGGGGTTTATTCTAGTAGTTTCTCTTGGTTGGCAGAAGTGCGGCCGGGGCTCGTCTTCCCTTTCCCTCAGATTTGTCCCTGCGCTCAAGCTTGCAACGCCTTGCGATTTATATCACACGTTACATTACAATACAAGTCACGTTATCTTGTACAAATTATAATAAAGCTGTTAGTGAGTTTGCTATCAGAAATCACGCCTCGTCAATCATCCACTCGCGCATATCTTAACAGGTTATGGGCCCAGATATCCGCGGAAATAAGTGAAAAAGCATTTCGCTCTATACACATAACCTTTGTCTTCTGGAATATTCTGGAACAGTCGGGAACATGGCAGACGAGGTGGAGAAGTATCGCATTCCGTTATTTGACGGAACAAACTTTAGCAACTGGAAATTCAGGATGCAAATGTTGCTTGAGGAAATGGATTTGTACGAATTCGTGGAAGAGCCGTACACGGATAAGGTGAAAATTCTAGATTCAGATACGGCAGAGCAGCGCACGGAAAAGGAAAGGCATTTGGTTCAACTGGAAAAGCGTGATCGTAAGTGCAAATCGCAAATTATTCAGAGAATTGCTGACAGTCATCTAGAATGTGCGAAAGATAAGAAAACTGCGTTTAATTTATGGACATCCTTGTGTGCAACCTTCGAACGTAAAGGTATTGCCAGTCAGCTTCTCATTCGTAAGTCACTTCTTACCATGAAATTTAATGCGACTAACGACACGCTCGGAAATCATTTCTTAAAATTCGATAAATTGATTAGAGAACTTCGTTCAACGGGTGCTACCCTGGAAGAAACCGACGTTGTGTGCCATCTTCTGTTAACGATGCCGATTGAATACGACACTGTTGTAACAGCACTTGAAACCCTCTCAAAGGACGAGTTATCGCTAGGCTTTGTCAAGAATAGACTCTTGGACGAGGAATCGAAGCGGAAGAGCTTTGGAATTAGGAAAAACAAGACTGAAATACCTTCGGCGACAGCTTTTTCATCATCAAGAAAAGGAGCGAACTCGGGAACGAATAAATTCAACAAGACACAACCTTTTCCCTTTAATTGCCATCAGTGTGGTCAGTATGGGCACAAGAGAGCCGACTGTCGAAAGAAGCCTCAAGGAAAACGCGAAAACGTCGGAAACGGCAAGGCTCAAGTAGCGGTTAAAGATAAGACTGCGGATGAAGAAAATTTCTGTTTCTCGGCGACTACCAGCGGCGAGTCGGAAGACGAAATTATGGAGGATTCACACTGCGTCCGATGTTCGACGTACGACGATCCGACATCCAATAGGAAATTTTTGTCTCTAATAATAAATTCTGTTATTGGATGTCGGATCGTCGTACGTCGAACATCGGACGTGATCGGACGCAATGTGAATCCTCTCTTAAATATTTACTGGATTCTGGAGCGACGGAACACCTAGTTAACAGCAGCGTTGCATTAACTCACGTTGAAGAGCTCGATGAACCTGTGAAGATCAACATCGCTAAGGCTGGAACATTTCTACTTGCAAATAAAGTCGGAGAACTCGAAGTCGTCAGTATTGTTAATGGAAAAGAAGTTCCTATAAAAATCAAGAATGTTCTTTCGGTACCAGGATTGAAATTCAATCTTCTGTCAGTACGTAAGTTAGAGATGAACGGTTTTGAAGTTATATTTAAAAATGGAAAAGGCATTATTCAAAAAGGTAAAAGTATTGTTGCTGAGGCATCGAGAAGTGAAACGCAATTATATGCACTGAGCTTTAGACAAAAATTGATTTCAGCAAACGCTTGCACACCGACTGAAAATCTGAAGCTGTGGCACAAGAGATTAGGACACCTCAACTGCGAGAGCGTGAAGAAACTTCAAGGACAAGTCGAAGGAATTAGTGGGGACCTGACAAAATCAAGCATGGAAATATGTGACACGTGCATCGAAGGAAAACAAACACGACAACCACATGATCAGAAGCGCGTTCGTGCAAAGCGGCCTTTACAACTTATCCATAGTGACCTTGTAGGTCCTGTTAATCCGACATCTCACGATGGAAAGAAATATCTGCTAACCCTGATCGACGACTACACACACTTCACAGCGGCATACACGATGGAATCTAAATCGGAAGTATTTAAATATCTTAAAATCTACGAAGCAATGGCGACCGCGCACTTCAATTTAAAAATCAGTCGTTTCCGCTGTGATAACGGACGCGAATATATTTCGAAAGAAATCAAGAGCTTCTTCGAGGAAAAAGGAATCCAATTCGAGTTTACAATAAGATATACGCCGCAACAAAATGGAGTGGCGGAAAGGATGAATCGCACGATCATCGAAAAAGCAAGACGCATGATTCTCAATTCGAAACTCGGAAAATCGTTTTGGTCGGAAGCAGTCTTGACAGCAGTGTACTTGATCAACCGGAACCCCACATCAGCATTAGATGAAAAAGTACCAGCGGCACTGTGGTTTGATGAGAAACCGAATGTGAAGAAATTAAAGATTTTTGGGTGCATTGCATTCCTGCGTGTCCCGAAGGAAATAGTAGCAGGGAAGTTCGAGTCAAGGACTAAGAAATGCTACATGGTTGGCTATTGCAAAAATGGCTACAAGCTATGGTGTCCAGAAGATAGGAAAATCATCTTTGGAAAGGATGTCATATTTGACGAAACAAGATTCTTATTTGATGGATCAACCACTGAAGATTGGATTATGAACAAAGAAGAGACTCAAGAGGACGAAGAAAACAGTCGAACTGTTAATTCGAACCTAGATAAAGCTAAAAACGTTGATGAGCACGAAGAACACGCGGAAGAAAGTACTGACACGGAAGATTCGATACAGGAAGAAGAAACGGTTAGAAGAAGCGGCAGAATAACAAGAAAGCCACAATATCTTAATGACTATGCAATATTGGCACTAAATGCTGAATCATTCGTGGATAATGTACCAGGCAGCTATGAAGAAATTCAAACGCGTGACGACAAACAAGAATGGACACGTGCAGTTGAGGAGGAGATAGACTCTCTGATAAAGAATGATACATGGGAGTTAACGGAATTACCTCCAGGAAAACGTCTCATAGATAACAAATGGATCTTCAAGATAAAGCGAGACAAAGATGGGAAAATTTACAGACATAAAGCACGATTGGTTATCAAAGGATGTGCTCAACGGAAGGGCTATGACTATGAAGAGACATACGCACCAGTTGCCCGACTTACAACAGTGAGAACGTTATTGTCGGTGATCAATGAAGAAGATTTATAAGCCTACCAGATGAATGTAAAAAATGCATTTTTACAAGATGAATTAAAAGAAGAAATATACATGAAGATACCACCAGGAATTAAGAGTAAGAAGGGTAAAGTATGTAAGCTGAAGAAAGCCTTGTACGGGTTAAAGCAAGCCCCCCGTGCTTGGAACGAAGCCTTTGACACTTATATAAAAAGTCTCGGCTTTACACAATCGGAGACAGATAAATGTCTTTATATAGCAATATTTGGAAACATTACAATCTATCTTCTCTTGTACGTTGATGATATAATAATAGCTGGAAATGACCTAAAGAAGATTGAAGATATAAAGTCAGCACTGAAGAACAGATTCTACATGACGGATCTAGGTAAATTACATTCATTTCTTGGGATCACCATATCAAGATCTGATGGAGAAATTATTTTGAGCCAGAAGCTCTACCTCCGCAGGCTGTTAAACAGATTCAATATGGAGGAATGCAAACCAGTCCAGACGCCGATGGAACTGAAACCTTTAGTACATGAAGAAGAAGAATCTTGCGATGAATCAAGGCCGTATCGTGAACTAATAGGATGTTTGATGTATGCGATGATGACTACGAGACCAGATCTAAGTGCATCCGTAAATTATTACAGCAGATATCAGAATTGTCAGACAGAGGCTCTGTGGAAAGGACTTAAAAGAGTATTGAGATACATTAAAGGTACACTTAACCTAGGACTTCATTTTCGGAAAGGAGAACAGGAAGCCCTACTTTGCTATGCAGATGCGGACTATGGCAGCGAAACTGATAGGAAATCAACTTCAGGTTTCTTGATGAAGATATACGGAAACACAGTTCACTGGGTCACGAGAAGGCAAACATCGGTCGCGCTATCATCAACTGAAGCGAAATACGTCGTTCTGGCGATGGCTGCGTCCGAGTTACTATGGTTGAAGAATCTGTTAGCAGATTTAGGAATTGCTTGCTCAAGACCACTGAAGATTTTCGAGGATAATCAATCATGTATACACCTGTTGCGAAAACGGGGACATCGACGCCTTAAACACATCGATGTCAAGTACAACTTTATTCAAGATCTGTCAGAAAAAGGTCTTATAGATGTCAACTACCTTTGCTCAAAAGATCAAATTGCCGACATCCTGACAAAGGCGCTACCAAATGACCAAAATGTGAAGTTGCGTCTAAGCCTGGGACTCATCGGAAGAACGTCGTCAGAAGACTGAGAACACAACTTTAAACTGTCATTTATATGTCTAATTATTTGTCTATTTTTTTAGTATGTTTCAGTCCTACATTGAATTGAGGAGGAGTGTAGAGATATGTGCAATTCAAATTGGACTGTGGTCCCGCCAGATAGATGGGGTTTATTCTAGTAGTTTCTCTTGGTTGGCAGAAGTGCGGCCGGGGCTCGTCTTCCCTTTCCCTCAGATTGGTCCCTGCGCTCAAGCTTGCAACGCCTTGCGATTTATATCACACGTTACATTACAATACAAGTCACGTTATCTTGTACAAATTATAATAAAGCTGTTAGTGAGTTTGCTATCAGAAATCACGCCTCGTCAATCATCCACTCGCGCATATCTTAACACCATTTAAAGATATTTTGATTCTTTTAAAATGCAATGTGCACAGGTCTTTTCCCATATGTCATCACTATAAGTTTGGTGTACATTAATTGTAACATTATTTTCTATATGTTTTTTCAATAATCGTTGCCAGGAACCAACCAACAGTGACAACAATGTTCAGGAAGTATCCTCTATGAACTGTAGTTTTCCAACAAGGTTAGTAAAATTTATTCGTGAGGTAACACACTCGTACGCATAGATGGAAAATTTGTAACAAATTTTTTAGCAAGTCCATTTCAATGCGTTGCACAACGATTTGTTTATATCTGTTAATTCTTGTTTAGTTTTAACAATACAATAATTAAGTTTTACAGTGACAAGTTAGGAAATTCTTTAATGACTTTATATATGTACTTATTTTGTAGATCCAAAAAGAAGAAGGTAGTACTACACAAGTGTAGTACACTTTCGTTACGTCGCACAGTAAGATCGAGGAGTAAACGGTTTACTTCGAAGACGAAAGTTCACGAGGCAGCATATAATAGTGAACAAGAAAGTCGACCATTGAAACGTCAACGTCGGTGAGTGAAATACTTTACTGCCTATTTATGGTGCAATATGTAGTAATGATTAATTTGTAATTGCATTGATATTCATTATTTATCACCAGTTTAAAAAAAGTGACTTAAGGCTCCTGGGTAGTTACCGCGGCCATATTGGATTCTTACTATCGAGGCGAGGAAAACACCCAATTTTGTTGTGCATGCCATTTTCAAATAAAAAGACATTTCAATAAAACATCACTATAAATCGTTTCAGAACACTTCCGAAATTGGCCGAAAACTACCTTTTTCCCTCGACAATAAACAAACAGCCATAAAACGAAGGCTAAACATACGGGAAAAACAGCCGTTTAACGACTATCGAAAGGAGGTGAAAACGTTCCTTCCGCATGCAAATCTTACTTTTCGGCCAATTTTACGACTTTCACGAATATGTTAAACGTTAAAGCACAAGCACAGAGCAAATAATAAAGAAATAGCATGCACAACAAAATAGGTTGTCAACATATCACAAAGGACAGAATTCTTCATTGGAGAGAGTTCTGATTTCTGCCGCTACGGTACGTCGCCACCGTCAACGCAGAGTTCTCGGCTCAGGGACCAGAAGCCTTAAGTTTCCGTTTTAAAAGCATAATAGTTTCAAATGACATGTTGAAAAGTATAATATTCAGAAATATCTTAATTACGTAAAAATGTTTTCAGATATATGGACGAAAACATTATCAGCAATGTTCCTGGCAACACGGCAAACAAAGAAGAGGATCCACATAAGACCATAGCGTAGTTGAAAGCTGACTTGAAACATCACAGGTCTCTAGACGAATTTCATGCAAGTTCAGTAGAAAAGTGTATGCAGGAATTGAACAGTCTTGGAATGAAAAATAAATCACTGACATTGCAACTAGCAGAGCGGGAACAGTACGTAAAGACCATTCTTGCTGAAAATATCCAACTGAAGACGTCCATTGCCGAACTTAACGAACAATTAGAAGCGGCGAAACGCGAGAAAGAAGCGGCTCTAACAATACTTGTTTCTGAAAAGATGAAAGCGGTACTGAACCTCTATTTTACAGAGGGACAAATTCGGTGTTTATTGGAAAATAAAAA
This sequence comes from Temnothorax curvispinosus, assembly GCF_003070985.1. Classification (NCBI taxonomy): domain Eukaryota; kingdom Metazoa; phylum Arthropoda; class Insecta; order Hymenoptera; family Formicidae; genus Temnothorax; species Temnothorax curvispinosus. The sequence continues at coordinate 12,173 of NW_020212034.1, read as the reverse complement.
AATGGATCAGGTGGTCAGTTGATGACTAGGTGTTAAAATGCCTTGTTAGAACTCGCACATACATTCGAGTTAAAGAAATTGGCAAAAAGACACATGCAAGAAAGAAAAAAAAAGAAAAAATAAGAAATTAAAAAAATAAACGTTCTTCCGACAAAAAGAAAATTTCAAATTAAACACATTATATATTAAATAAACATTAACCTTCGGTCAACTTTACTTTTAGAGATACCTTTTATTAATCCTTAACTCCTGCAAGTTCATTAATATACCTCGACCTGGTGGCAAATAGATAACTTGGCAGTTATGTGACAGTCGATATGCAATATCTTTGGCAGCTTCGGTTTTGCTGATAGACAAGTATTTTGCGCATCACATTCTGGACTGACAATATTGATTTTCTTATTCACCTGTTCCAACTCAACAGCTTCAGTAAATTCGGTCTGAACATAGAAAAGAATGATTTTTTATTTAGTTAATATAAAAGAAAGTTTATCGCATTGATTAAGTTATCTAATAATTAGTTGTAAATAAAGAATTATTTAAAAAGTATTATTAATTATATAAATTAATCACAATCGTGAAAACAAGTAAATAAAAAAAATTTAACGTACATATGTAATATGAATAATGCAAGCCTACATTTGAAGAAAAAGCTACCGAGACATTGTGGATCAGCTATGATGAATAATTTACAATGTTTTTAATAAACAATAGTTTTTATTTAAAAAAATAGATATGAAAAATTAATCGACAGTATATTAAAATAAATCTTTCTTTTCTGTTTTTTACTTTCATTATTATATAAATTTATTGCATATTATATTTATTACTGTTACGAATAATGCCCAGCAAACGCAAAAGGATTAAAAGATATTAAAATTTTTTAATACCTTTGAATCCCTTTTTTGGCGGAATTAGATGAAATTAGATGGGATTCGAAATGAGATGGTCTAATCCCATGAAATCCAAAAAAGAAATTTTAAATTCCATCCAATCCTATGGAATCCGTAAAGGTTATGGAATTGCATGGCATTAAATGGTTTAGGAAACGTCTCGCGCCTTTGTTGGGCGACCAAGCGCCGTTGTTCGTCGGTGAGCTTTTGTGTATGCCTAAGGGCATTACACGCACTACTGCCGACGGGCAATTAGCCCGAAAATGAGATTTGTAAGATCTGTCAGGCACCGTAGGGGGTCCCTTTACATAGCGGTCGAGACGAAACTTTGAACTCGAGAAGATGCCCCGGGCGATGCGACGCCTAGCGGCGTCGACGCGAATTGACGGTAATGCAGATACCGCGCGGGCGTGTACTATTGTTGGCGCGTACCGCCACAGAGTTCAACACGGACACTTTTCAATCCCTATCCTGGCATTTAATGGTATTCATTTTATTGTCAGAATAGACGGAATTCAATGGAATTCAATACGGAAATTTTTAATTCCTAGTTTGGCATTCAATGGTATTCATTTCGTTAACGGAATCAATGGTATTTAATGGAATTCATCACGAAACTTTCCAATCCCTAACCTGGCATTCAGTGGTATAATATTTTTGTGTCGGAATTGGATGGGATTCAAAAAAGACAAATTCTTTCCAAAATAAGGAGTTCCATGATATTGAAACTATTTTAATTCCTTTTTTGAACAGAATGGAATTCGGAAAGTCCTTAATTGAATTCCTGGCAATCCCGTTTTAATTCTTTTCAATCTTTTTTCGTTTGCTGGGTGGCCAAATATTTTAGTGTGATCGTGTGATGAGCAGTGAATTCTGCATCATAACAACACAAAATACCCACTATTCTAGGGATATTTTGTTGATGGAAGCCTGTGTTTTTCGGCAACAAGAAAAGAGAGAGCCAGGAGATTTTAGAAAAAGATAGACCAATACTGAGCACACCATGTATATTTCTACCATGCTACTTACCCCATAATTTTGTATCATAAAATAAATATTTGCATAAATATTAGTTTGAATGCGACCTTCAATCTGAGCTTGAGTAGCAACTCCCTTTGAGGAACAATTTTGTACCACATTGTAAGCTTCTGTCGACCATTTACCTGCAAAGGAGTAACATCAAAGTATAATTACATATCCAAAGATAAATAATTTTGAGTAGAGATGTATAATCTAGAATAATAGTACATATAACGTCGATTATAGTTACCGTTCTTTGGCTGAATATTTGCTAAAAAGATTTCAATGGCTTGGAAGGGTAGGCTCAAATAATTATATATCAATGACCTACATTACAAATTACTAAACTGCCAGTAACCACCGTGATCGAGTAATCGTACTACGCTTCTTTCTCCCGATGGATCTGGACGTTCAATGCATCCTCTAATCTATTTGTCGCTCCAATATACAGCCACGTAATCATCCTCTACAAAGTAAAAATGTATTGTATAATCAGAATATAAGATTATATCACTTACTGTTCAATACATCTGGAACTGGCAGCAATTCATTGTTATACCAACCAATACATCATGCTGTTTTCCAAATTTTGCAAAAGGAGAAATGATGAATGAGTCGGAAGCTGAACAAAGAGCCAATTTAGCTTGACAGTGTGAGAGATATTAATGTTATTATTAACACTCTCAATCAGGGACAGGGGCCGTTGAATCGGGACATTATACACAACTTCTTCGATCACCTCGGCTATTGTCGCGATATATATGTTCATGCCAAACCGCATATATAACCTCGTGTTATTTTTACATTTAGGAAAATTATTTCATATTAACTCAATAGGCGTTAAACTTGCATACATAAGTGAATCTCGCGTTTTATGTAAAATAAGAAACCGGTAATTTAACCTATACTACGTTTACGCGAGCGTTACTTAATTCTGTAGTAACTTACGAACGATACGATAATACCTCCGCATAAACGAGAGATTTTATAGTAACTACGATGATATCGTTCGTATAAGTTACTTCAGAAGTAATACTCACGTAAACGTAAACTACTATAATTCCTGTCACATGCACTTAGTCGCGTAAAAGAGTCACGGGGCGGTCTCGCTTCGCGTCGTATAATAATAGGATAATTACATGTAAATAAGTAAAACAATTACTTTGAATCAGAAAAGATATTAATCGTCGCGTCGCGTAAAGAGTCACGGTTGGTATCGTTTCGCGCGTACTTGACGCACCTCTATGAAGTTGGCCGGACAACTTCAACGTATCGAACTTTCATTAATTGGAATCGATTGGTGGTCGTTTGGTGGTCTTTGGTAGTCTAGTCCGATCGTTTGGTGGTTAATCGTTTTCGTGTAAAATAAAAATGAAATTTCCGGTGTGAAGTTAGCCGGACAATTTTTATTTTTCAACCAATTTAACTTTTTTATAGCTCATTCGACGCGGAATCGTTTGGTGGTCACAAATATCACCGGTAAAAACGTTTGGTGGTCAACCGTTTTCCCAGAAAATAGAAAAAACCGTATGCGCATAATGCCGTAGTCGGAACAATTGTATTTATCACCCAAATTGACTTTGATAGGGCTCAATCGACGCGGAATCGTTTGGTGGTCACGAATATTGTCATTAAAACGTTTGGTGGTCAATCGTTTTCCTAAGAAATAGAAAAAACCGTACTCTCACGCTATTGGTCGTATGAGAGTACGGTTTTTTCTATTTCTTAGTAAAACGATTGACCACCAAACGTTTTAATGACAATATTCGTGACCACCAAACGATTCCGCGTCGATTGAGCCCTATCAAAGTCAATTTGGGTGCCAAATACAATTTTTCTGACTAATAGCACAGAGTCATACGACCAATGGCGTGAGCATACGCTTTTTCCTTTTTTCTGGGAAAACGGTTGACCACCAAACGTTTTACTGATTATATTCGTGACCACCAAACGATTCCGCGTCGATTGAGCCGTATGGAAGTCAATTTGATTGATAAATAATGTTTATCCATCAAATTACCGAGCTAACGTTACGAAGTCATGCGACCAATGGCGTGAGAGTACGGTTTTTTCTATTTCTTAGGAAAACGGTTGACCACCAAACGTTTTAATGACAATATTCGTGACCACCAAACGATTCCGCGTCGATTGAGCCCTATCAAAGTCAATTTGGGTGACAAATACAATTTTTCTGACTAATAGCACAGAGTCATACGACCAACGGCGTGAGCATACAGTTTTTCTTTTTTTCTGGGAAAACGGTTGACCACCAAACGTTTTACTGATCATATTCGTGACCACCAAACGATTCCGCGTCGATTGAGCCGTATG
>NW_020212034.1:0-7829 GCF_003070985.1 Temnothorax curvispinosus | reverse complement strand
TAACCACCAAACGATCGGACTAGACTACCAAAGACCACCAAACGACCACCAATCGACTCCAATTAATTCTTCTTCTTCTATTTTATGGCGCTATACTATATGCTCCATCACGGATGTAAACGGCCATTATTCCATTCGGATTGTATGTCGGCTCAGCAGATGGCGTAAGCCACAACTGTTTATTGAGGGGGGAGTAAGGCGGAAACTTTAAATATAAAGTTCGCAGGAATTAAAGAAGGCGAGCAGCAAACGACATAACTTGGGAGTGGGGTTCCTGATGAGGGGAAATATGTTTATGGGTGAGGTTGGGAATTTCTCCCGGAGGTATTTGAGATTCCAATTAATGAAAGTTCGATACGTTGAAGTTGTCCGGCCAACTTCATAGAGGTACTTGTAGTATAGCATATCTTGACTAAAATCAACATGGCGGCAAGCATCACGGCTGAGATGCCTGTCAGCGGTCTAGTATTGTATAGAAGTCTACTCGATGATAATATCTAAATATTATTTTATAAATTAAAATCTCACATTTTTCATCCAAACCCCAGATTTCTAGCAGTTTGTATTTGGACACGACTCCCTGCGACTGCAACGTTTGTACTATTGCTTGAGCGCGTGGTATCAACCTGAAAAAATCGTATTGAATTGATGTAATCTATTCGATGAATCAACGTGAAATCGAAAGGAGATAGAATAACGATTTACCTGGCCCATGACTTGGTGATGCTCCCAGGACCCCTATTCTGTAACTCTAACGACAGTGTCGGTATCGTTATGTCGTCGTTGCGCAGCTTTTTTTCCATATAGTATACCTGCGCAACGACAACGTAACGATACCGACACTGTCGTTACAAGTTACAGAATAGGGGTCCAGGCATATATGTAATACTCCTATATTGCTAGTGGCGTATCCTCACAATAGGCGGTAGCGACGCCGAGAAAGTGAGATAGACATACAATATATATAGGTGATCATGTACTACGAACGTTATACGCATGCGCTGGCGTAACCGGTTTGGTGGGGTTGACTTGACGCTACAAATCTTTCTTCTCTTTCTGGCTGTGTTCCTTTATTCACTGCCAGTACTGAAAATCTATAGTTACGTGACGCAAACTATATATTTTCAGCATTGCCAGTAAAAAAGGAACACGGGGTCTGTCTTTACTGAAAGAAAAAAGAAGAAAAATGCTTCGAAGCATTTGTAGTAGCAAATCCACCGCAGACTTAAAAAGCTGTATTTAATAATAAGATTTAAATATTATCTGTTAAAAGAAGAAACAATATAATACAGTTATAATATTTATTTTTATTGTCTCTCTTATGCTATAAAACAAAAATGTAAATTATATAAAATAATTTGCTATAAAACAAAAATAAAAAATATAAAAGTGACATAAAAACAAAACAAAAAGAAAATTTTTATATAATATATGTACGTATCTGTATATAATACTAAAACTAGTAATAACATAATAATACTAAAACTATATACTTTTACATAATACTAAAATTATAAACATTTGTAAACATAATACATAAAAACTATTGATGACTAAATAAAATAAGTTTTGTATATTTTTGACGAATAAAATTATTTTTGATAGACATATTTTTGGCTTCGTGAAACAGTCTTACGTTTATGTATAATGATATTATATGTTTACACAATTGTGTTCTATGATTGTCAAGTACATCTTGAGATAATATATGATTTTGCATAACATCACTAGAAAATGGAGATAATAATCTACGATATATAGTAATTGTTAAAAATTGTTTAATTTTATTTTTTCGCAATTCATTTGTATATTGCCGGATAGTTGTTTCTGACATTTTACAAATCCTGTATACATCATCAGATGGTTTTAAATATGGCCCTCTATTTTTTAGTTCTGATAACAAAGGCATTTTATCACCCAATAATTGATTTTTACAAAAATCACAAGTTATAATTTTATATAATTTATTACAAATATATCCTGCTATATATTGTACTATATTATCTATATATGGTGTGAGCTGCCAAAATGTGTTTATATAATCATGCTCAAAAATGAGTGTTTCCTCATCAGTATTATCTATTTCTTCATTTGCTATGGGACACTTAAACATTTTTGAATTTGATGATACATGTAAAATTTCTAAACTATCAGAAAGACAATTGCCGTTATCAAACTCTTTTAATTCATGCCTGATTAATAGACGTTTGTATGCACTTTTCAGTTGCAAAGCATTCGGATTATTATTAAAACCACCACGACTTCGTATAGCACTAAAAAACGTCTCAAGAAAATCTTGAGACAATTTATATGTTAATAAATACGTCATTCCTAAAGATTTTAAACAATCAAATAAAGGAAAAATATTTCTTAAACATATAATTAGTCCAAGAAATCCAGTTTTTCTGTTAGTTTTTAATATGGGAGTACCTGTTTCATCCTGTAATGTATTAATATAGTTTTCAAAATTCTTAGCATGTATTTGTAATTGTGTATAATTTTCAGAAGTTAATGGTTTGTTAAAATTATGCCGGGAAAATTTGTTTTTGCAATTTAATATATCACCCATGTTATTGAAGTTCAAACAGAATTCTGCAGTTGCTTTGCAATTAGCAAATTGACGTTTTATTGCAGGATCTGGTAACATTAACAAAAACATGAATGATTTATATACACTTTCACTTAAAGTTTGTATTGCTAATTTAACATTCATTTTATTATTTTGAAAATTTATATGTTTGCTACTGAGTTTGTTAGCAGCTTTTAAACCTTCTTTTTCTTGCAATTCGTGAAGATTAACTATATGACTCCATTCAATTTTTTCACCATTTGATGTTTGTAAAATCTTTTTGTCTCCTATAGCATTTCTCACTAATTTGATCATATGACAAAAGTCGAAAAACACATAACATTTTTCTGATGTAACAGGATTTGTAAAATATGGTTTAAAATCACTTCCATATGTAAAATTTGCACCCAAAGCAGTACACATGCTGATGTTACTTGGAGCACCATCAAAAGTAATAGAAAATACCTTACAATTTATTTTATGTAATTGTTCGAATGCAAGCGTTAACAGATTCGAGCGTTCTGTGCCATTTAAGGATCTTATTAAAAAATATCCAATTGGGACTTTCCAACTATCATTTAGAGATACTGCCATAAACACTAAAGCATTTTTAGCTGTAAAAGCAGATTTATTTGCATTATTTTCTTCATTTTCTAACGTACCAAAATCAATACCACCATGAAATTTTTCTTTATCAAAAATCATCTCTTCTCTTATTGCCATTTCATCTATAACTAAATTAATAATAAGAGGTTTAGAATTATTATTATTATGCAATGCAATGGCATTTAATGCTTCATCCGTGAAACCTGGAGATCCATTGACTACACGATACCAATTCCGTATCGTCGAAGGATTTGGTAATAAGTTATTCCACGTTTTTCGTACATAATTATATGCTTTGGGTGAATAGAAGTGCAACGTTAATGCAAAACTACGTATTTCAGGAGAATAACTACCACCTTTTTTCAATTTTCTTGTTACTATTGCCTTTACAGTTTCTGGTAATATATTCTAAAAGGAATAAAAAATAAAAATAAGCATATATTTGACTCAGCATTGCATATATCTTATTTCATTTTTTTAAATTAAATTTAATCAATACATAATACAATTTGTTTAATTTTGTATTATGTATTATTGTATATAAATTGTATAATTAATACATTGATTTACTTAATTTGTTATAATTATATAATAAAAAGTATATAAATATAATTGTGTATATAATATGATTTGTGTAAAATGTTGATTGTATATAAATTATATATAATTAATTGTATATCTAAATTCATATATCTAAATTGTATATCTAAATTTCCATTAATATATAAAATATACTGTAATAAGTTCAATATTTTGAAGATCATGTTGGGCATGTATAAATATATAGGGAAGAGAAGAGCACATTTGAACATTGAGTACATTTAAACATCCTTTAAATTTTGATATTGTAGCATGCCATGAAAAATGTGTTAATTCAGGAATTAGTCACCTAATAGGACATTATTGATATTAATAGACACTAATGGCATCGATTTTGGTATATTTTAGTAAACTTATTAATTATGGTATATAGAATATGTAATGTCAAAATTTAAGGATTGTTCAAATGTACCTCCATTTTTCCTCTACAAAAAATATGTATTATTACTATTTTAACATATACTCTACCATTAAATGATCTCCAGCATCATCAGAAATTAAACTTGATTCTTTTAAATGAGACATTAAATCCTGTAATTTAGCAATTCGCATTACAAGCCGTCTATTTTGGTCTTGTAAAGATTTTATTTGTTTGCGTTTCTTTTCGTCCTCTGTTTTAATATATTTAATTACTCTCCTCGCTTTTCTCGGTGTACTAACATCAAAGCTATTGATTTCTGATATATATCTAGGTTCTGCAAAAAAGCGTTTTTTCGGAGGAGAATAGCAGTCCTCTTCAGAATCTATAAAATATTTATTATTACAAAAGCATTATTACAAAAACATTCGTATTATTTTGCAATAAGAATGTGTATTTTTATTTGTTTTTATATAATTTACATTTAACTTACTTGAATAAGAAACCTTTGATGTTGACGGAGCATCACGATCACAATTTATATCATCAGATATATTTAAAGATGTTTCAATTGATTTTGGTATATTAGTACTATCTTTTAGCACATTTGATAATAATATTGGTGGATGATTTAAAGATATTTCTGGTAAAGTTGTTACATTTGTTGTTGAGACATCAGTAATATCTAAGTTGGGTATAATACCAAGAGGTAGTTTCCATTTTTCTTGTACAATTAAATTTCGAGGTACTTTAAAATGAAGTGAGCAAAGAAACAAATGGGATACATCATCTGTCTCCTGCAATCCGCAAATTTCAACCCATTTTTTACATATTTCTGGATTTTTCGGAAATCTAAAAATTTAATTTTTATTAATTTGTAAGCGATCGTATACTTGATTATTTTTTATTATTTGTCAATTAATTTACTTGTGTAAAGAAATCTTTTCGGTCTTTGATGCAAATCTTCCACATAGGTAACAAGATCGCATTTTTATTTATTTTCTTTCACTCGTGGGTGCGACTGTTTCGTGTGAGACTGAGAGGTTAGAAAATTATAATGGGCCTGTTCTTTATCGCTACACTGCTGCATCAGTGCAGTGCAATAAGTACAACTCTCATTCATGAAACGCGCGCATGCGCATTTGGGTCGTAGTACACGAACTGTGGAAGTGAGAGGTTGATATATGTCTGCACCGTGATGTTTGCGTCAGCGTTTCAGCTTGACTAGCAATATAGGAGTATTACATATATGGGTCCAGGTGTCGTCAGCAACGACGGAACAAATCGTTTCAGCTTAGGGTACACTTGACCCTCCAAGGCTGCGTTCAGATTCCCCACCCGGGTGCACCCAGTCACCCAAAAAGCGTTCAGATTCCTTTTAGGGTGCTCCTGCCGGACGTTAGGTGGGACGTTCACATTGTCACTCTATCTACCCGAGAGGGTGGAAAAACCACACGGGTCCTTGAGCCGGGTGGAACGGGTGGGATGACGCATCAAAGGACTTCTTCCTGTAGTAAAAGGTGCGTTCCAAAATGCATCGACAATCGACAATATGACAATTTATATTTGAGGTTAGTACGCTACAGATATTTAATATTTTCAATACAGTATTTCAATATTTTTTGATACTTATAAAATATACAGATGACATTCATGCGCAATGGACATCATCTAATTTATGTCGAAATAAGAATCCTCCATCCTTTGAATTGATTTGTCCTGTTATACGTACTAGTATTTAATTCTCTACTAGTTACACGGATCAAGACATATCTTGGTAAGATATTTATGTATTATCGTTTATTGTTATTTTATATATTATGTAATTTATTCTGAATCTGAGATACTTGTGTTACTATTTGTTGTAGCCGTTACCTGCTACTGTTAAACATGGATGAACGTAGGCGAGCTGTTGCACTTACTGCGATTACTCTCAGTAATGATTTTCTCCGTTGCCATGTAATTTTCGATACAGATAGTGAAACCAGTGATTCTGATTTGGATGAAGGAGATATGAGAAGAAGATTTCAATTACGTGGAGGTCGACGGAAGCCTCCAAGGATAAAAAATTACGTTGAAGTAACTGTGCCAAGATTTAACACACAGCAGTTTAGAAGGCATTTTCGCATGACCCCAGCAACGTATGAAAATTTAGAAGCAAGGCTTAGTCCTATTCTCTCTTTGTCTGAAGGAAAAGCTGTAATTCCACTGAGAAAGCAATTATTGGGGTCGTTGTGGTTATTGGCAACACCTGATTCATATCGGTAAGTTTCTAATAAACATTTGCTCTTGTATAAGCAAAAAATGTGTAATAATGTAGTTAATATGAATCTTTCATTTAAGTTCTGTTGGTGAAAGGTTCGACCTTGCCAAAAGTTCGTTAAACAAAAGTTTTATGAGAGTTGTTGAATGTTTGAATGATATATCAGGCCAAATCATTTTATGGCCAAGAGGCCAAGACCTTGATAGAGTGAAAGCCGATTTCAACCAAAATTCATTACTACGAGGCATTATTGGTGCCATTGATGGTACACATATTCTTATAAAAGCTCCTAAGGTATGTAACTATGTTATTGATGTCAATTGTAAAAATATGTGATATTGTAGTAAGTACTTGGAAATAGGAGAAGAGAAAAAAAAGTATCATATGCATTTCTTTCTTTTATTCCAGATTGACTCCCAATACTATAGAACCTATAAGAAAACGTATGCCATAATTTTGCAAGCAGTCTGTGATGCCCGTATGAAATTCACTGACTGTTTTGCAGGATTTGCAGGTTCAGTTGGAGATTTAAGAGTCTTCAGAAATTCAGATTTATGGAGAGAAATTCAAATAGATAAACAATCCTTCTTTCCCAATGATGAATTTATTATTGGTGATAAGGCATACCCTGTCTTAACATGGTGTATTTCCCCATATATTGACCGTGGTCAACTTACAGCTGTAAGATATTTCGTTACTTATTCTTATATTTTTTTCTTGTAGAATTGATTTAAATTTGTACATTTTGTGATATCTTCTTTTCAGGCCCAGATAAAATTTAACACCGTTCTTTCATCAAAACGGTCAGTGATTGAACGTGCATTTGCACTACTAAAAGGTAGATTTCGTAGATTAAAGTTTCTTGATATGAACGTAGATGAAATGATTCCCCATGTTATAATTGCTTGCACAGTATTGCATAATATATGTTTGGATGGCATTGATGAAAATGATGTAGAAGACTTTATACAGGAAGGTATGGAAATGGAGATTGAGGAGGCTTATGCTAGAAATATACCTAATGAAGAGGCAGGAGAAGTAAAACGTCAATATTTGTGTGCACTTGTCACTGAAGCTTAATATTGACACACAATCTCATCATTTTTGCTTCCTCATAAAGGAAGCTTCGTTTTCGTCAAAAAAATTTTTGTCTTAGCTTGTCTAATCAGATTTATTGTTGGCATTAGTATGATTCATAGAATTTGCATACAGATTTTAACGAGAAATAGATGAGAAGGCATGGATAATTAAAGATATTATTTTAATTATCGAACTTAGTAACACATGATAAAATACTTACTACTTAAAATAATCAATTATACTAGATAACTTAACTGTTTTATGTACAACTAGGAGAAAGATAAATAAAGTAATATATCTTTTCCTAACCGTAATTAGAAAAAATGACTTTTCACAAAATAAAAAGTGTGCAA
>NW_020212033.1:553-1750 GCF_003070985.1 Temnothorax curvispinosus | reverse complement strand
CTGTCGCTACCGTAGCAGCGACCGCGAGCTTTGTACATATGCACCGCTCCCGCGAGCGTCTCCATGTATTCACGCGTAATTGAATAAATACTTTATTTTGTTGTATTATATTTTAACCGAGTCTTGTGTCTTCCTCCGCGCCTACTCCGAACCCTGACCAGCCGCGAGCTAACTCCGCGCTTCGGAAGCTAGGTTGTTTTAAGCTTTCTCATAGAGAAAGCTTTGTGAGCAAAGGTTTCTACTTGCACATTTAAAAACTATAAGGAAGCAATGTGCAGGTTTCTACTTGCACACTTAAAAACTATGAGTAAGCAATGTGCAAGTTTCTACTTGCGCACTTAAAACTATGAAGAAGCAATGAGCAAATTTCCACTTGCACACTTAAAAACTTAAAGGAAGCAATGTGCAGGTTTCTACTTGCACACTTAAGAACTATGAGGAAGCAATGTGCAAGTTTCTACTTGTTTATCTGGCAAAAGCCATGATTTCAATACAATGACTGCTTGTGGTTTCTCACCTGTGCGGTCAGGTGAAAATTCTACCACAGCATACAAAGAATCTACAAATGGAAATTAAAAATTACAAGAAATATAGTTTAAAGAAACCTAATTATATCGTTTATGCACATAACTTAACTATTACCGACAACAAAAACGGCAGACTGAAATCCAAGAATCTGCATCACGAAACGATACCTAATGTACATCAATATTTATATCTTATACCTAACTGTAAAAAATTCGGTTTAATTCCACTCTCCATACGTTTTACGAGTCCGCGCTTAATACCAACATGAACGTAACCACCATTATTTAAAGCCTTAATATTCACATAGACTGGTGTTTGCACTATACACTGTGAGTCTAAAGGCAAGTCAGGATGATCAGGCTTAAGTTCAGTTAACAACATTTTTAGCTGATTCAAATTAACACGTGAAGAACGGTACCATCTTCAAAGGCGTACAACTAATCGCTCAATATCTGGTTCTTGATTTGATTCTGACAAATTGCTATCAATACAATTATTGAAAATTTCAGCCATTCTTGTCGGAGTTAATACTACATTTGTTGAGAGCATTTGGGAAACAGTATCTTCAGCATCACAATTAGTTTGGGTAAAATCCATAGCATAGTCATTATTAAATGAAGAGATTATGGGTTCATCACTCAAAAAAGCACTAACATGAGAAGAACTTGT
>NW_020212033.1:0-453 GCF_003070985.1 Temnothorax curvispinosus | reverse complement strand
AAGTGGATAGGTATGGGGCGTCAAAACAAACCCCCTCCACCGACCCCTCCGGCGCCAGGGGCGTGGCCAGACTGTCTGCCCACGCGACCTCGGAGCTCTCGTCTGATTGGCCCTCCATCCCTCCCCTGAGGCGTCTAGTGCCTAGTGTCTTTTTTTGGGACTGCACGTGGTGGATTACTACGAAACAAAAATGTCGGATTCAAAATAGTAACTAAATGGAGCGTTTTGATTGGATACCCCATACCTACCCAGCGTCTGATTTGCTTTCCCGCCTAAAGTGTCCAGCGTCTTTTTGGGCCTGCACGTGGCGGACGACGCTAAAATCACGCTGTAAAATAGCGGAAGAGCCGGCCAGCGCCATTTTGGCGAGAGCACGTGGTAGACGCTAAGCTCGAAAAAGGATATGATGCTAAGATGCCGAAAACGGAAAGTGGAATTTTTAAGAGCGTTTTA
>NW_020212032.1:33996-40048 GCF_003070985.1 Temnothorax curvispinosus | reverse complement strand
ATTACAAAACTCTTGCAGTTTTTTAACGCCAGCTCTCGGGCTATAAGGATACGAAATCTCTCCAGATAAACATGAAGGAATTGACTCAATATATATTATATAAGTATATACCTAATTTACCTAAAATACCTAAATAGAAATCTTACTCCTGACCGATAAGTTTATCGACCTAATTTCGAAATACGCGCGCGATATCGAAACTGGCGATACCTGCGCCGCCAGCGTCGACTGATTATGACGTCATCATACAAGAACGTCGGCGTTAGAAGTAGTATACGTATCTTAAAAATAAATTTTCACATTTGGACTTTGCGTCGCAATATCTCCGCTCGTAGGGCACGTAGCGGAATATTATGAGAGAAACCCCCCCCTAATTGGACCCCAAGCTATCGATCAAGCCTACTTAGAACTTGATCCGTTCACTCGTTATCGAGATCTCAACATCTCGGGTACTCGCAACCCGTCGCGTCGCGTAAAAGAGTCACGGTCGGTCTCGCTCCGCGTGTACTTGGCGCGAGACACTACCGTGTCTCTTGATAATAAACTGAGTGGATTAGGCCTACAACGGACACCACATAAAAAAAACGCGCCACTAACTCTACCATAAGGTGGTGAGGAAACGAGTTTAAAAGTACACTACAGCCTCTGAGAAGTGAGATACGGCGAGATAGAGTCGCTAAAACCGTTTGTTACAAAAAGTATTTTACTCCTCCCGGCTCTAGCGCCAAAACTATTGGTCGCAGGAAAAAAACCTATACTTCTTTTTTTGTAGAGAATTTAATTCCCTACAATATTGTATTAAACTATTTTAGCCTAAGTCTAATGGAAACCAAGATATTCGCGAAAAACCGATTATTCACCCCTTTCTTCCAAGATGGCGGCCGAAGCACACCACGGGGGAGGTCGAAAACTTATTATGTCATTACTGACACCCAAACAAAGCGATTAAAATTTTTTTCAGCTTTGTCCGAATTAGTCGATTATTTTGTCATTTTTAACGACGTGCCGACTGGACTATTAGTGCAATCAAAGCGCTCTGGTGATCCATGTTTTCTATTGAAGGAAGATCGCGAATGGCCAATACTCGAAGCTAACACATTAGAAGTTAAAAGGATGATTTGTATTTTAAGCTCAACGGATTCGTCTATTTTTAAGTTTACTGCGAATTTAAATCACCTTATACGTATCATTATTGCAAACGCTTCATAGATAATTGTAAACGTCGCGATAAACATAGATTAGGTATTCTTACAGTTGTGGAATTAACAGAAACTTTACATATAATTGCAAAGCTAGCTCAAGCGCAATCCTTTTCAAATGAAATTCAGATGCTTAAAACTCACTCAGTCCCTTCATAGATGATAAGGGTCTTATATGCGTAGGTGGGAGACTAAAGAACTCAGAGTTTAATACCGATAACAAACATCCTATAGTCTTATCCTTTGAACATCAATTTACTAAATTATTTTTCACGAGTGAGCATTTACGGCTACTTCATGCCGGACCGCAATTGCTTCTATTTTCTATGCGTGAACGTTTTTGGCCGATCGGAGGCAGAAACTTAGCTAGAAAAATTGTACGTAGTTGTGTTAAATATTTTAGAAATAACCCACAACATATCGAAACACCGATGGGTGAGTTGCCCAAATTTCGTGTAACTCTAACTGCACGTACCTTTTTATACTACAGGCGTCGATTACGCCAGACCTTTCTTAATAAAAAATCGAAGGTAGAGGTAGTAAGACAAGTAAGGCTTTTTTATGTCTGTTTATTTGCTTCGCGACAAAAGCGGTGCATCTGGAGTTGGTGTCCGATCTGACATTCGAGGCCTTTATAGCTGCCTAAATTGAGACGTTTTTCCTCTCGGCAAGGAAAGCCAGCACACATATATTCCGATAACGGAACTAATTTCGTCGGTGCTAATAGAGAGCTAAAGAGTCTTGCACAATTCTTGACAGGTGAAGCGAAAAACATAGAAAGAGTATTCGGTGAAATAGGTATCACGTGGCATTTTATTCCTGCTCATTCCCCGCATTTCGGTGGCTTATGGGAAGCTGGAGTAAAGTCTACAAAACATCATTTACGACGAATAGCAGGTAACTCGGTTTTAACGTTTGAAGAGTTTTATACCTTCCTTACGCAAATTAAAGTTTTGTTGAACTCTCAACTATTAATTCCAATGTCCTCAGACCCGAACGATTTAACTCCTATTACATCTGCTTACTTCTTGATGGGTCGAACACTTACATCTGTGGCAGACCCGACACTAAAGGTCACCTTGACCAAGCTCCGATTAACTTAATCATTGATTAGTCCATTGGAAATGACCAATTGCATTGGCTCATGAACCAGATTGGTCATTTCTAATAGACTAATCAACAATTAATCGGAGCTTGGTCGAAGTAGCCCTAATGCATCTCCCTGAGTCAAAGTTATCTAAGTGACAGCTAATCCAAGAGCTTCAATAACATTTCTGGCAGCGATGGAACAAGGAATACATCTCCGAGTTGCAACAACGCACTAAGATGACAAAATCAGTCAAATCTATTAAGGAAGGGACGCTGATCATTATCAAGGAAGATAACCTTCCTTTTTTTATGGAAGCTTGGACGCATCATCTCCATTCATCCAGGCAAGGACGAAGTGGCGAGAGTCGTTACAGTAAAAACAGCGACAGGGATTACCAAGATTACAACCGCGAAACTCTGTCCGCTACCTTAAGAAGAATGTACAAATTAGTTATAATTAGATTTAAGAAAAACGTTTTTTTATTAATTGTTCTATCAGTCATGTTCTTATATTATCTTACAATTTATTAGTTTACTCCTATTAGTATTTATTAGTACAGTAGATATTCGTCTCCTTTTGCTTAATAGCTCGAGATTATAATTTTATTTGAGTTACACATTAATTATTTGATTAATTATTTTGAAAGTGTCTTTCAACGTGGGCCGGTATGTTCAGTAAATTTTGAATCAGCGCACTCTAGTGTGGCACTTATTATTATGTTTGAGAACCGTTTCTAAACGGGCAAAATGGTCACGACCGTGATACAAGGCGAACGTCGTTGTACGATTCTCTCAATAAAAGTGAAATTTAGTGAATTTACAGTCCACTAATCATTCTCGTAACCAACATGTACTGTTATCTCTTTAATTCTTTGTGATTAAAATGATTCTTTGCAATATTATAATTTTGTTAAAAAGAATTAAAGCTTGGGTTGGAATGAGAAGACCCTTGAATGGGAATACAAAGATACGTACCACAAAGCTTACTTTTTTTTACAGATACTATAAAAAAAGGCGCTAATTATAAGTAGAAAAGTACACGCGTCTGTAAAGAAAGCTGAGAAAGATTAAAATATACCACAGCCTTTTTCAAAGATTTATTCCTACTTGATGCCATTTTCTGATATTATATTTTTATTGGTAGATAGGCGCGTATATTTGGCACCTTTTTTAAATAATTTTTTTTTTAAGATAAGTTATATTTTCTAAATTAAAATTAAAATTATTAATGTAATATTTAAAAAATAAATGTAATATTCTCTAACGGTGAAAAAAAATTCTTAGGAGGGGAGATGCAAAAACTCCTTGCAAATAATAAAGTAAGTTTTAAATTACAAATATTTTTTAAATAAAATTTCATTCTTTACATAAACGTCAGATTAAATGTTTTATGATAAACCCATACGTTGATATTAACCTGAAATGTAAAGAAGAAAATATTCAGCATTAATTTATTGTATAACACAGTTTTTAAACTTTTCGCCGATTTAATTGAAATTTGCAGCTTACAAAATAAAGTAATTCTCTAACGAAATAAGTGTCGGATAATTCAAGTAACAGCGAATCGTATTATATACAAGATATTCCGTATCTATTCTATAAATTCTATAAAATGTTATAAGATAAGTGTTGATTGACGCTCGGTGTTTATTTTTTTAAAATTTGTTGTTCAATGCTTTTTTCATTAACGGTGCTTTTCCATAAATATACCTTGGTGAGAGAACTTAATATTCTGATGGGGTATAAAAAACCTTGCCGCCTAGCTGAATGATATACGATCCGCAACCGATTTTCCGCGTCTCGCGTCGTGTTCAGAAGTGCCGTGTCGGACTAAAAAACTTTTTTTAAAGCGTCCATTTAATCGATATCTTTGTTCGAGGCCAAAGTACAAGCTTATTCAAGAAACTGAGTATCTTATCATAAGCTTTGTAAACGGGAGTGCCATTCATCAGTGTCGAGCGATAAACTTTTACTGATAATTAATTTAAACGTACGTATTCATAATTATCTGCAAGTGCAACTTAAAAATAAAATCTGACAATCTGAAAAGAAGAGATCTGTTAAGGTAGTCCTGTCCTTTCGCAGCACCTAGTCAAGTAACAGTCCGTCATGAGATAATTGAAAACAAACATATTGCAACATCCCAATAATTATAAAAGTGTGCAAGTAGAAACTTGCACATTGCTTTTTTATAGTTTTTAAGTGTGCAAGTAGAAAGCTGCACATTGCTTACTTATAGTTTTTAAGTGTGCAAGTAGAAATATTCGCTCACAAAGCTCCTCTATAAGGAAGCTTGTATTTTATTTGATGCATAATTATTTGTATTTATTTGTTTTGGCTTCCTCATAGAGGAAGCTTTGTGAGCGAAGGTTTCTACTTGCACACTTAAAAACTATAAGTAAACAATGTGCAGGTTACTACTTGCACACTTAAAAACTATTTATAAGGAAGCAATGTACCGTGCAAGTTTCTACTTGCACACTTTTTTTTATTGTAATAAGCTTTATTGCAGCTAATATCTGTTATACTAATATCTGTTCGCGTATAAAGTTGAATCTAATCAACCAAATCTTAAAGAACTATATATGAAAATAGGGGTAAAAAAGACTGAAGAATATAATAAAAGCTGGATCTAATCAATCAAATCTTAAAGAATTATATATGAAATAGAAGTACAAAAGACTGAAAAATACAATAAAATTAGAAATAGATCAATATTTCCAAATTTGCGGAAGTTAGAACAACCACAAACATTTCTACCAAAATTCTAAATTTCATTAAAAAAGAACCGTTTTTTTACCGATCATCGCCAAATTCAATCCCAACCTTCCTTACATGATACTCCATCGATTAAAAAAAAAAACAAAAATACATCCCGATATCTAAAAACTTACGGAAGGTATATTATAAACAAAAAAAAAAAAGATACACACACACACACACACACACACACACACACACACATACATATACATACACACATTTTGTTCAAAAGTGATTTTTCGACGTTTTAGAACATAAGGAACACATTGGCATCAAAAACTCAAAAAACAATCTTTTCTTTGGTTTCTTCTACCCTTATTTCATATGTAATTTTCTTTTAAATTTCTTGATTAAACCAACTTTATACGCGATCAAAGGTCCAATACGAAGTTTATGAAAACAAAGCTATGAGGAAGCAAAATTAGAAACAGCCCTATATCTTAAAATTTACGGAAGTTAGAGCTATTACAGGCATTTCTCAAAATTATGGACCTTTAATTGCGTATAAAGCTGGGTCTAATCAACCAAATCTTAAAGAATTATATATGAAATAGGGGTAGAAAAAACTGAAGAATATAATAAAACTAGCTGGTTACCCGGGCTTCGCCCGGGAGTCGTTTTTCTTAAAACGACTTCATTTATGTTTCAATATCCTTATTGTGAACTAACATAAGGAGTGTTCGTGGATTAAACATGTCGTAACCAATATTTTTCTGCTCGGTCAATTATTTCCAGAAAAATTTGAAAAATTTTTGATACTGGTTTCCAAAAAGATCGATAACGAAAAATTATATACTTTATGGCACTCCCCGGGAAATTCTACTCCTGTTTTATATACAATTTTTTAAGATTCGGTCAATTATTTCCCGAAAAATTGGAAAAACTTTGGATACCGGTTTGAAAAAAGATGGGTAACGAAAAACTATACAGTTTATAGCACTCCCCGGGAAATTCTACCCCTGTTTTATATACAATTCTTTAAGATTCGGTCAATTATTTCC
>NW_020212032.1:33615-33986 GCF_003070985.1 Temnothorax curvispinosus | reverse complement strand
TACCCCTGTTTTATATACAATTCTTTAAGATTCGGTCAATTATTTCCCAAAAAATTAAAAAAATTTTTGATATTGGTTTTCCAAAAGATCGGTAACAAAAAATTATACATTTTATGCCACTCCCCGGAAAATTCTACCTCTGTTTTATATACAATTCTTTAAGATTCGGTCAATTATTTCCTGAAAATTGGAAAAATTTCGAATACCGGTTCCCAAAAAGATCGATAACGAAAAACTATACGCTCTATAACACTCCCCGGAAAATTTTACCCCTATTTTATATTATTATGGTAAAAATTCGGTCGAATAGTTTAAGAGTGTATAAAGAACATACATACAGACATTCTATTTTATATATATAGATAATAGTA
>NW_020212032.1:33084-33515 GCF_003070985.1 Temnothorax curvispinosus | reverse complement strand
TCTCTCTCTCTCTCTCTCTCTCTCTCTCTCTCTCTCTCTCTCTCTCAAATGCTATAAATTGAAAAATATTACTTTTTTATCGACTAAAGTTTAATTCTGTCGTATACAATTTGAGATTCACTTAATTATTTAAAAAATTGGAAAAATTTCGTAACCGATTTCCAAAAAGATACCGGTTCCCAAAAAGATCGGTAACGAAAAACTACAGTTTATAGCACTTCCCGGGAAATTCTACCCCTGTTTTATATACAATTCTTTATAATTTGATCAATTATTTCCCGAAAATTTCGAAACTTCTGATACCCAAAACCGATTCCCAAAAAAATCGGTAACGAAAAATTATGTACTTTATAGCACTCTCCGGGAAATTCTACCCCTACTTTGTATGTACAATTCTTTGAGATATGATCATTCGGAACCGGTTTCCAAAA
>NW_020212032.1:32034-33074 GCF_003070985.1 Temnothorax curvispinosus | reverse complement strand
GCTTCCAAAAAGATCGGTAACGAAAAATTATACACTTTATAGCACTCTCCGGAAAATTCCACCCCTGTTTCATACGTAATTCTTTGAGATTCGGTCAATTATTTCAGGAAAAATTGAAAGAATTAAAAAAATCGGTTTCCAGAAAATCGGTAGCAATAAACTATACACTTTATGGCACTCCCCGGGAAATTCTACCCCTGTTTCATGTACCCTTGATAAAAATTCGGTCCACTAACGAATGAGTAGTTCGCGGACAGACGGACGGACGGACGGACGGACGGACGGACGGACGGACGGACGGACAGACAAACAGTCGCGTTTTATATAATAGTAATGATTAGAGATAGATCGATATCTTCAAATTTGCGAAAGTTAGAACAACCACAAACATTTCTACCAAAATTCTAAATTTTATTTTAAAAAACCGCTTTACCGATTATCACCAAATTCAATCCCAACCTTCCTTACATGATACTCTATCGTTTAAAAAAAATGCATCATCCCGATATCTAAAAAATTACGGAAGTTATACCATAAACAAAGAAAAAGGATACACACACACACACATACATACAGACATTTTGTTCAAAAGTGATTTTTCGACGTTTTAGAACGTTTCTAAACATTTTTCCAAAGATAACTCAAAAAAAATTTTTTTCACGAAAACAAAGCTTCCTCTATGAGGAAGCAATAATATAAAATATGATTTTACACGCACGATTTAATCGTATTTAATTATTATTTACTAATTAAAAAAATATCACAATAGTAATGCGGTTGGACTCGATTTAGGTTAGACCTAACTGTTACTTGACTAGTATAGGTGCTGCGAAAAGACTACCTTAAGTGAGGCATCTTGCGTTGGCGGAACAACTCTAAAGTAAGTAATTTATCATTTTTATACTATTAATTTATTGAAATAATTTAAACAAGAGTTAGAAAAAAAGGATTTTATATATAAAATCCTAAGAAAAACTTGTACTTTACAGAATAAAGTCTTGTTAGGATTTTATATATAAAATCCTAAGAAAAACTTGTAC
>NW_020212032.1:0-32024 GCF_003070985.1 Temnothorax curvispinosus | reverse complement strand
TTACAGAATAAAGTCTTGTTAAAAAATTATATAATTATATTTTATCAAATTTTTACTCAAAGAACAAATATAAAATTCGGTGTAAATAATTATTTTTTGAAATATCAATTTCTTTTAAGCGTTGCTATAATTTGAATCGTATGTTTTATAGAATTAATGTAATCAACGTGTAGCCGTTAACTCCGTTACCTACGCGTCGGTCGATGAGTGACAAAGTTAAAAAATTTATTTTATATTGAGGTAACAAATCCATGAAACAAAATGTAAAATATACTATATATTTTATGTATTTGCATCTAGATATAATAATATAGAAGAAGCAACATGTGAAAAAGAATGATACGAAAGAAGTATTAATATTTGTTACTGTGTAACATATAGGTACGGTGTTTCATTTTTCCTACTTCTATCTTTTTTTTTCTTTAAAATATATATTTATGATAAGATTTACATTTTTGTATTTTATTGTCATTCTATCCAAGAAAAAATATTAATAATGAGATATACGGTGCAATAAAACAAAGCTTGAAGATTCTTGTAATATTACAGAATTATAAAAAAAAAAAAAGATAATTTTGTAATAATATCATGCATTTTGTAATGTCAAGTATCTCATAAACAGTATCTATATATTTTTTCCGACATATTACACGATTGCAATTCAGCATGATTGTAAATAATTAATGCTATATACAAATCTATATATTAAGTGAAACAATCCAACCACTACCCTCATCGTCTTTTATAATATAATTAGAGAGACTGAATCTTGAGACTGACCTCCGTGTGCAAAATAGCCTTTCGAGGAAGAGGAAAGCAAGAAGGATTATAATCGTATCTCGAAGAATAATGTGATGGACCGGTTCTAGTATCGCCGCGCGCCGTTGCAAATGACAGTAAGGTGATCGCGTGTACGCAGCGACGCGCTTGTACACAAAAAAATATAGAAAAACAAACGCTATGTATCAGCCGGTTCATATATCGCCATCGCGCGCCGCAAAATAAATATACGCCAAATGTTCTTCTTCCTACTTCAAATCAATTGTTATACGTGCCGCGACCTCTCTTTTCGATAAACGAGCACAAGTGCCATGCTACTCGATACGGCGATCCGGAGGAGGCACGGAGGCATTCCCGCTGCCTACGTTTCGCCATTGCGTTCCGCGATTTTTTTTTCTGCACCGGCAGGGAAGGTCCCCTAGGTGTGACTCGAATTCTTCGACCTGTCACTTTCCGTCTTTGTCCCTCGTCGTTACTTTCCCCGCGGGTCGGACTTCGTTCAAGAGACGGAGAATGCCTATTATTCCTATTGCGCGATACACTTGGGTGTACATCTTCATAAATGCGATACGCGATCCGCGAGTTTCGCCGCGCGAAAGAGCGAAGTGCGAAAGACGACGAATGCGCTGTTGTAAAACGTTAATAATTCAAGACAGAGCTATTGAACGTACGCGCACAAACTGCATTCTAAATTGATATTACGCGACTCAATATCCGTGTTCCATGGGAATTGTAATAACAAATTCTTTTTCATGTGAAGATTAATCCCGAGGGAATCACCTGATTTAAATGTAATAACTATAAAGTAAATATTAATTCTCTGAAGTAATTTATATTATCCATTATTGATTTGTAAGATTATCTTCATCCAAGAAAATTTAAATTGTTTCAAGGAAGAAAGTTATATTATTACACGCAATTAGTTTTATTAATGTTATCTAATATGTGCATTACCTGCTATTATATATTTTGAACAGTAAAGTAGAACACTAATAGAACAAGAATTAACATATTACAAAATACCTATATACTAATGGATTTAACAAAAAAAGTTTTTAACAATTTTGAATCAGTTGAGATCAAGATGCAAAGTTTCCAACTGGTCCACACGTGTAATTAGGCAGATTAAAAATTCTCTATGTATTTTAAATTAAAAAAAATATATACATTTTTCTTTCAAGATTCAAAGATTTCCGAATCGAAAGATTAAGATAAATCTCTACCTCCGGACGCGCGACGGTTCTCGAACCTACTTAGAGAGCGAAGATACAACTGGGTCACCTTGCCGGAGGTTTTGCAACTCCGATAGACAGATAAATGTTCAACGGAACGAAACAGCGGGCAAAACGCGGCCCGAAAATCCGGTTTGGGGAAAATAATGACGCGTCAGAGGGGAGCCTCTGGAGATCTGTCGACGGTGAGGTCGTTGGGAGAGCTGGGCCTTTGTGCAGCGATGGATGTAAACCACCTTCTCAGGCTTCTCGGAACACATTAACCGTCCTCGACGCGGATAATTTTAGACTCGTGAAAGGACGATACCGCGAAATATCGTCAACAGCCAGGAAGAACACTGTACCTTTCGCTGATATCAATGACGTCAATAACACAATATAGAAGATGATATAATGAATTGTTTAATCGGTTTTCTTAAAGTGTAACTTTTTTGAAGACTCTTAAAAATTTTCGTAAATTTATACTTTCGAAAAATATTATAGCACATATTTGTAAGTGCTAATGACATACAAAATACAATCAAACAACTATATGTAGAATGTTTTAATTATGAGTTAATTAAATCTGATCAAATTAAGATTACAGATAACGGCTAAAGGAGCTATAGTAGAAAGGCACATCTAGTAGTTTCAAAACATACATCCTGTATTCGTCAAGATACATGTACATGTTGCAACATTATATATCGTAGCATCGGATATTCAATGCTTGATTCCGTTTCCACCAAGCAAAATGAGATTTAAGCAGCTCTTAAACGCGTCGAACGTCTTGTTGCCCTAAATATGAGGATCGGACAGTCTTTCGGACCGATCGATCGATCAAGGCTACCGTTGTAACCTCGACTAAATGGCGTCGATCATCCTAATGCGTTTCAGCTGCCAGAAAGTGGCAATTACGCAACGGCACATTATATTCTCGCCGCGCCCAACGTGTCTCCCTCCTTTCCTCTTTACCTTTTCTCTCTCTCTCTCTCTCTCTCTCTCTCTCTCTCTCCCTCCTGTATCAACGAATGTGCGTGCGTGCACATATTCGAAGTAAGGTTAAACTCCGGTGACATTTTGGACGACTTTCACCGTGCAGGCCCGGCTACAGGACAGCTGCTTTCTTCGTCTTTTCGTCGTCGTCGCGTCGTATCGGCGCGGCTCTCGAGGCGCGGCTTCAACAATCGCAAGTCCGATCGAAAATGGTACTTACTACTTGCACGCAGCATCCGCGGTCTGTAGAACGCGGGGGATTCTCGTTGCACGACCGTGACCCGAATTCCGCGATAAGAAGGAAATTGGATCACTGGAGTCCGCGAGACTCTCCAGCGAAGTAAATAAGCGTTTTCAGATTTCGCAAAAACTCGAATCCTCTCTTTGCAAAATACATGTACGGTGTTTTCTATTTCTGCGCAAACATACGTATACCGTAATTTATCATGTCTTTATATACGTTTAATTCACTTCGGAGAGATGCGGAGAAACTTAATCTGTCGTGTCTCAGTGAGAGCATTCTGAGCAGCAGCAAAAAATTAAATGGCATAGGCAGTCGATCAGACACTGACTGAACCGGATTAGAATGAGAGCAGCCGTTAGCGTTCCAAGTTAAAGTCATTTTCTTTGCTGGTATAGTTTGGGATTGCGTGTCATCGGCGATATTTCTATCGCATCGCGATCGTTAGAGAGAAAGCGAGAAACGCGCGCAAAAGTAAATACAACAACGCGCGACACGGAGCCCTCTCCAATGTAAATGCATTCGCGGCGTTTGCATTTCCTCCGAGGTTTCTTTATTTTATCTATTTCCGCCGCGTGAGCGAGCCGCGCGTTTTTACGCGCCGCACAAGAAAGTGCATTCTATCCGCCTTCAAAGTAATGGCCAAGAGATTCAAGTAATTATTACGAAATTTTGCACGATATTAACATACATTATGGAAAGTGTGTTACTGTGTTAATATACAACGGAATTGATAAACGTGAGATGTTAAACTGTTAACTTTACTTTTCATAAAATGAGTAATTAAAATAAAACTTGAATTATAAAAAATCGATTTCGAGCAAATTCCTTCGCGAAATGGCCGAATTAGATTTATATACCATTGCATTTATTAATCGCACAAAAGATTTCTACACTGCTGTAGACTAGTGTAGACATGCTCCCGAATTTGGAGTAAATGGTTCATGAGCATCGCTCTTCCGCGTAACTTCCAAGAAAATTCAAAGACTGTATAAGATTTTCGCCCGCGTTTCGTGCAACATTCGATCGCGGAAGAAACAACTCGTCTCGTCGAAGCGTTACGAGTTACGCGCAAACTCGTCCGTGCGCGTGTAGTTACGCGTACGCTCGCTCGTGCGTGATCGTTTCGCGCTCGTATCCGGGCCTTACGTCTGCAATTCCTTACGACCGCGTTGCGAACTAGGGCCCGAGGCTCTAGTACACAACGTGAGGTTTTTATCGTCCATCTGATTCAAATGTCACGGAAGGATTGAGGAGAAGTTCAGATAACGCGCCAGATATAGGAAAAAACCGAAACGGGAGCTTCTGGATTTTTAATTAAGAGTGCTTGACGCTTTTTTTGATGTAATTAATTACTTAATTAATTTTGATCTTATTGAATCTAGCAACGAACAAATTAAAAACCATTGAAATAATTGCAAATAAGACCAGAATGATAACGGAATCCGATGAGGAAGGGAAAAACAGCTATTGACTAACATTGTTGCCGGCCGGCCGGCCGGCTACAGTTGAGATCGCGAATCGAGGAGATAGCCGCGGAATATGTAGGGTGCAGCGAAAAGTGGTTCTCCTTGGGCTTCGGTGCCGCATTCCGGCTCGCATGCATCTCCTCTCCCGGCGGCACAACGGTGGCTTTTTTTCCGCGCCGCAATTGCAACGTGGGCGACGATAAAACGGATACTCGCGCCGTTACGGATCCGCGTTACCGCTAAGTGCCATCGCACTGAACATCCTAACGATGACGTGTCCACTAGCGGAGCTACATTTACGGTCATTCAAACATAAACGAGACGCCCCGACAACGGGGACTTATTTTGAAAAGACTGAAGTCTTGTGAAACCCATAATTCTCTATGGTGCCTGTACGTCACATAATTGTGACGATTGTACCCAACATTTTCTTTTATTTTTCGCGTATATTAAACTGATTAAATTATGTTCCATGATCGTAATTAGAGTTCTAATTTTTTAACACTTTCAACATTTTTAATTTTTAACATTTATGTAAACACACAAAATATAGAGCAAAGTGCAAATTAAATAAATGGGTCGATGCAATACCACGAGTAAGGACAGAATTTTGGTAAAATTTTTGCATATATATATATATATATACCTATATATATATATATATATATATTGATTGTCTGATTTATCAATGCTCCAGCTCAAACCCTTAAATCTAAAAACATGAAGTTCGGTGAGTATATTTCTTCCATGACGACACTCACTAAGAAAGGATTTTTAGAAATTCGACCCCTGCGATAGGGTAAAAAGAAGTAAAATGTGTTTTAACGGATTCCTCGATGGGCAATGCCAGACAGACAGCTTGTAAATACATAGTAAAGCTAGTAAATACATATAAGGGATCTTATGAATGAGTAAATTTAGTTGTAAATTTTACCTTTAGATCCAACAAATCTCATTTAATTGCTACTTAGCCGCTTAGTGAGCGGTTATAGTGCTAAATGCATCTTTTTATTTTTTGTAACATATGGAAAATACATTTTTTATTGCATCTTTTATCATACGCTTTTTTTATGTAAAATACATCCTCTTCCACCAATGACTTTTGTATGGTTTTTTAATGCTATTTTTTATCACTTTGTTTAAGTAAAGTGTTTGTACACTACTGTTGCATATCAACAAAGTAAAAAAAAAAAAACAAAAAAACGTAAGGTGTCTGAAAAATTAAGAACTGCTCTTTTGAATAATACTGTCATCTAAGCAGTAGGGCCAATAACTTAATAAATATACGCAATTTCCAATAAGTGTCACAACCAACTCCGCTTCTTTTACATATATATAATGTTTTAATACACACCGTGCGTACTAAAAGTTCAAAAATGGCTAATTATCTCAGAAAGTATTGATTTATTAGAAAAATATTTCGGATAAAAGTTGGAGAGTTCAAAAAGGGCCAATAGACGATCTTATTAGATTTTGAGCCCGTGTTGAGCTCTACTGGGCCTACGGTATATGAATCATATAACGTTTTTACACATATTCATATATTTATATGATGTTTTTAAATAACTTCATATTTAGTATAGCCTTATATGTACAAAGTATTGCCTTATGTATACAAATTAGCGCAAATGATTGAATTTGCTAGAAATATATGTATATGGCTTAAAAATTTAATATGACATTATTTTAATAACATTATTTAAAATATTAAAGCGAGACAAAGAGAGAGAAATCGCCAAATACATTTTTCATACTCCAACAGAAATAATAAACATAATTTTTTAATTAAAACATAATTAAAACATAAACATAATTTAACGGTATAAGAATAAGAAAAATTCAAAAAATGAGCAATTATATAAAAAAAAAGAAAATTTTAATTGTATCTTTGATGGCAAATGGTAACTCACAAGCAAAATCTTCGAATTCATCAGAATTCTGTATTGGCAAAAATAAATAAATATTAAATAATTAATAATTAATTTAGACATGAGTCTATCATTCGTTGTAAAATGGTTTTGACATGCATATTCTAAGTGTTTTAATTTTTAGAAGAAAGCCGGTATTTTTCTATAACTTTTGATTATTTAAATATTTAACAAAATTACAATTTTATAAAATTTGACGGTCAAATCTATCCATATTTCTAAGAAATTGTCTAAAATTCTAAAATATTAATTTTTTAAAATTTCTTTATTTATACGTATTCCTTATATTTATTTATACACATTATATTTCCTTAAAGAAAAAGGAATACATATAAGTAAAAAAATATAATATTGTAGGAGAGCGTTTCATAGATTAAATTACAGATTTGTACTTTTACTGTATTTCTATCAGACTTCGCTATTTTATGTTGTGTGTGTTTTAACAAAAGTTTAGAATTATAGTGATGAAATAAAAAAAGTAAGAGCTTTACGATTGGTAGTTAGGCAAATTCAAATTATATATGCTTATTTACATACATCCCGATATTCCCGATAAATAAACAATACTTCTGCCTTTAATCCTTGTGAGCAGTATTTCAAACGCTTGTTGAGGTCATTTTTATACCACATTTAGTAACAGACATCCTGCAGTACAAGACGAATATAATGGAATTACCGGAAGACGAAGAATCCAAGGAGTTGTGGTATTACTTCGAAGATATAGAAGATTTGGTCGCAAAGTGCAAGCTTTGTGAACGAACAACAATTCGGTCATCCACATCACAAATGGTTATAAAGAACTTACGATTGCATTTAAAGAATGTATTACATGAAAAGTCTGGTATAAACCGTGCCATACCATATACGACCTACGTCATTATATTACGAACTCACCAAATTGTAAGGCAATATGTAATAAATGTGGTATCATAATGCCTGGTAGATCACATTAGAATTTGAAATTAAATCTAAATAAACATCCCGGATGGAAAAACCAGAGTCAACATGCGTAAGTACGCATTCAAAAACTTATTAAAATACCAAAGGCTCTAAAATAAATGTAACAATAAAACAATCAACATTTTAAAAAAATTGATCGAAAAAGGCTTTCATCAGGGAATTCACATAACAACTATCTGTTTTCTGATCATAAATATACTTATTTAATCGTAATAATAACTCTTTCAAATATTTCGCACATAATTTAAACAAATTTGAATCGCTCATATTTACATTTTTCTATCTATCAGACGTATACAGTTTAAAAATTTAGATTATGCATTTTTTTAACATTAGTACCTATTGCTAAAACTCGAGTCAAATAAATTCAATGTTTTGTTCTTGTATGTATTCAAATTAATAGGCTTATTTAATAAAATCTATATTCTACAACACAAATTTGCCATTTATTTGTTACATAGATAACTAATAATTAATAAAGAATTTTATTAGCCGATAATCAACAGTTTTATATAATATTTGAATACACGTCGTTGATGAACTTTGCAAATAATGATATTGATGCTTTATTTGTTACTTTTGAAATTATTGTTGTAAATATAGCATTAACCTAATTTATTTTAATTTATTTTATAATCCTTCGTAAAAACATTCTATCGTTTTTTATTGTTCTGATTTATGATTGTATCCAACTTGTGTTTAAACAGGTACTAAAATCAGTCTTTTTTATAAATTATATACTTATAAATAATCATAAATGTATTTATGATATTTATTTGTCTGAAATGAATATTACAGAAAGAGGCATAAAATTCTCTCTCTATCACTTCCTCTATTTTTCTCTAACTTTTACATAAATCTACATTACATTACAAATCACTATTTATAATACATAATAGCATCAAGTATCGCGGACAATTGTAATATTAAAAAATAATAATTTTTTTGTTTTATTTAAACTACATGTTAATGCAGACAACACTTTACGTTTAACTAGTAATGTTATAAATCATTCTGTACAATATCAAAGTCATAAATCATCAGATTTGTCTGTTCAATCATGTGAGCAAACGAGAGAAGTAGAACGCACATTTGATAAGTAATTATTCGTCATTTTTATATCATACATTATAATGACATTTTAGTATTTAAATATTGACTTATCTACACAAGAACTATTTACAAGTAATATTTAAATAATTCGAATTCTAATTACACCACATTTCAATGCAGACCAACTACTTCAAGTCCAATGAGTTATGATATGGATCCCTCGACAGAACGTCGAAGTCAAGAATCATCTGATGTGCCCGTTATTCTGTTATCTGAACAAATAAGACAAGTTACATTTCTCTTCCGATAACAATAACAATAAATTTGGAAAATTATCTTAATGTATAAGAACATATCTACTATTATAAATATAAAATCATACATTGATAGAATTCAATGACTATTTTAATTTGAGAATAATAATTATAATTTGTATTTTATCTTTACATATTATCTTTGTATATTATCTTTATATATATATAGATTATATTTATATATTATGTTTATTTTATCTTTACATTCTTGTAGTATGCATTATAATTTTTCAAACACCGACTATTTCTTTTTGCTTAATTATTCTACATATATACAAAAGCATAATAACGACTATTTTATATACTCTATTTCAATTGACAGCATTGTTGCGGATTCTGATAGAATTTTGTACGAGAGTATACGCATCCCGAATCATGTAATCTAAAGAAAGATGAAATAGACGCTAATGACGAGTAATTATATTCACCTTGCATATGTGACATAATACAAGAAGAAGAATGTATCACGAATTAAAATGTTTTGACTTTTTACACAAAATTTCCTGTTTATTTTGTATAAAATTTATGTAACTTTAGTTCATATTATAAGTTTTGTCTGTAAAAAGTGTGTACTTGCCGCTTTTTAAGTATATATTTTTCTTTTCATGTTTCAAATTTTTATTAAACAAATTTTTAGAATTTTGTGTACCTGTACATCTGCAGCAAAGAAATAATAATACTATGTTCATTTTTCTTGTAACATTATCATATCTTATACATTACAACAATAAATTTTTCGAAGATTGTTATTAATTTTATAGGTTATTATTATATTTATATATACCAAATAGAACTAAACTATAGATATAAGTTTAAATGTAAATGAAATTTGTGCGGTGTTTATTTATACAGTGTAAAGTAAAATATCAATAATAATTCCTATAAAATTATTTCATGTCGCGTTCGTAGCTAAAATTCTATTCAATTCAACTGTGTTTTGTCTCTTGACTGTCTGGCCTGACCAGCGTCGTCACATTGCATTTAATGTAAACTAAGTTCAACGTATCGTTGCATATGTTAATATTCTTTACGTAAAAGAAAGTTTCTTTGACAAACACATTGATGCAACATAAGTTGACATTAAGGTAATAAATATATGATGTAAAAATATATGATAAATAAAAAATGCATAAAAGAGCTTAATTATCGGTTTGTGATTCGCACAAATAAACATTTTCATTTATCTGTCTTTGTCTGCCATCTCATAAATTATAATTAAGAGTGAACAATTGGAGATCATGGAGATTAAATCTCACGGGAAATGAGATTCGACTATTATAAGTTTAGTTATAAAGATACGTGAAGAGAATAGGAGCGAAAGGAGGCGAGAAGGCATACTCCTGGAAACATACAAGCGATATCTCGGTTCCGTTCTGAATGCAACGAGGGAGATTGTACGATCGACCGGCTGATGCACCTATCGCGCGAGGAATCCTCCTTTCTACCTGGAAGACATTGTCCGCGCACGAGATCTAATGGTTTCACGCTACGATACGTTATAAACACGATGTATATACATATACCTATGTGTACACGATATCTCGCAATTCACGATCTTCACTTTAATAGATTTTCTAAGAAATTTGGAATCAATTTTTCTTAATAAAAATATTGAGTTTTTGCAATTAATAAGCAAATTAAACTTTAAAAGTTAAAAAATCGGTAAAATCTTTTCAAGTTCTCTTTAAAAAAAAAAATTGACTCTAAAGTAACATTGTGTTTAAAGATTAATAATTTTAGTGTCATTTTATATAATATATGCATCGTACATTATTAAAAAAATTAGATTAATTTCTACTTAAAACTTTCTTTTAAATATATAATTATATATTTAAATCCAAATTCTTTAAGAACATCTTATATTTTACAATACAACCGATGACTTGTATAGGTATGTATAAATAATTAAAAAATTAAAATTGGCAAGTTTAGCCAAATACTGATTTATATTTATATTAGTATGCACTTATTTTCAAAAATTGATATTTCCAAGCATAAAATCATATAGAGTTCATATTGACCATGAGTTAAATATTGACTATTTAGCTCAGTTCTATCTTCACTTTATGATATATTCGCACGATAGGCGACCATGTACCAATTTTTCGGCGTGAGACAGTCTAGCTACCTGTCAACTATCGGTGACCAGAACAGACTAAACGGGATACAATCGAGTCCGAGTTCAAAAACTGGGTGGCATTTAAAAGTCGTGATGCGCGCAACATCGCGTCGCGTCGCGTCGCCTCGCGTCGTCGAAGAAGAGGAGGGAAATTTGCTCTCGAGAGCGCGTCACAGAATAAGAGAGTCGTGAATCCACGCGAAAGAGAAACGACGGATCGACAGAAGAACACGTGCATCTGGCTGAATTCGAAACCGCATGTCACACTTTCTTTAAAATAAAGCTAACATACTCCATAATAATTTCTGACCGTTGGAAAAAAAGAGACATTAGATAATCGATTGTCTCTATATTAGACATAAACATTAATTATAATAACCCATCTTTTTCCCAATTTTTGTAACTTCGAAAAATTTTATGGTTCAACTAATCGTTTCCCGTTCCGAGCTGACTCGTCTTTTAACACATTTGCAGTCAGAATGCACTTGGACATTTGACGCAAATGCATCGAAGAACAATATAGGGGATAAAGGCGGGGGACCTTGAAGAGGCGGCGCGGCGGACACCTTTCATTGAAATTTCATCTGTGGGCAATCTCCCGGTCCGATCTCCTCCGTGTCCGACGCGAAGGAAATGCGAAATAGGGAATGCAAGTCGCGCGCGTGTAAGAAGGAGCAGCCGGCCAGCCGACTGATTGACATTCGCGGTGCATCGCGCACGTACCGCGACGTCGAGGAACAAAACGCCCGGAGGAAGATGTCTATACGCGAAGAAGGTGTCAACAACCTCTTTGCTTCTTGCGGCACTCTTCTCCACCTGCGCTTTTTTTCACCTCCCACGCCGCCGCGCCGCCGCGCCGCCTCGCCGCCTTGCCGACGATTCCTCCGCGCCGCGATTCAACGACGAGCTACTTTTAGACGTGTCGCTTTAATGCAATGCATAATCGATCATTGCGAAAAGACTTGATTAGTTTCTTCATGAATTAATAAGCACAATTAAATTTTTCTACCGGAGATCACAAGAATCTTCTTTAAACATAAAAAAATGCGTAAACGTGAATCAAATTTTTTCTGAATCAACGGAAGCAATTACTTTATATTGCTAAAAATTATCTTGAATACTACTTGATAGTTAAATATTGAAATTTATACGTGACCAAACATTTAAAATATGTAATATAATTTTTTAAATATGCAGTAATTAATACATATTTCAAGAGCATGTTTTATTTTAATCAATATTTATAATATTTATAACTTTTAATAATAAATTTTATTATGTAATCAACTTTTTGTTACCTCTTACATCATATATCGTACGCAAGTTATCTTTATACGTTTTAAAAGCATAAATCTGTATATTCATAAAACTGTTCGATAACTTATAGACATAATTATTTCCCAGCACAAAAAATTATGTGATTTAAAAATGTAAGAGCAATTCTGTAAAGTTTCTCGCATGCATAAAGTAATTTTTTCTGGGAATTCATAAATGTCTAAAAAATCAGGCATTTAAATTAACCAACTTGTCTCCGCGTGGAACAACACATATACATATTCTAAAGTTCACGTCTGTATCATTAGTATAAAGTTCAACTGATCAAACCTCGCTTTGTGCATTTCTTCAGAAATCTTTAACTAAAATTTCCTTGACTAAAGCAAACTATAAAATCTTAGAAAGGAGTTAAGTAAGACTTTATTTTGGTCTAAATTTGCCGATCAAGATCAGTTTGTCATAATTTCCCACTTACAATTTAAATTATTATTTTGATATCTCTCTATTTAATTTCACTGATGAAAACCGATTTCAGTCGTAATCACCATGTTACGTAAATCTCGCTCATCTTTTAGTGTTCCTCGACCTAATTTTCAATAGAAGCTACAATTACGTTCGCAATATATATATTCACAATCTTTCATAACTCTCTCAGAGTATTCTTCAAAATATTGAAATATAATCGATCAAATAAATAGAAATCGCCTTTCTGTTTGAAAAATACTCCTCAATTCTCACTCCTCTTTAAGTCATTTAATTTTATTAATCAAAGCTAATTTAATTTACACTTATTTAAAAAATTTCGCTCATTTTTTTAGTATTCTTTGTAATCTGTTTTTAACTAATTTTGTCTTTTATCTGAAAAACACATACGCATACACACACATTGCATATAACAGAAACTTGAAAGAGACAGAGAAAGTTAAAATCCCTTTGTTTTCTACATCTTTATTTCCTGACCGTCGTGAAATCTTTGCGCATTATCTATTTCAGATATGTTCATAATATAATTTATATCAAGCTTCTTGGCCGACAAATCTTCCGTTACGATCATTCTAGAGGCGTTTCGTTATATCGTCCTTTGAACGTGTCATCGTCCGCGAGTCATGCGATCTTGCGGAGACGGTACGCGCGGGTACAGACGCGGATGCTGCGGAGGATCCGTCGAAAGCGAGGAGCACCTCACTTTCACTCCCGCGTGCGCGGGATAGATATGCCGTGCGGCAGATGCCGCATGCCGGCAGATAAAATCGCGAAGTCGCGGCAAAAGAGCCACGATCGTCCCATCCTCTCCTCCTCCGCAATAACGCTATTATGCAAGTCGCCTGGAAGATGTTACCTCAGCGTGTTGCCAGAAGCAGCCGACGCACCGAGCGCGAAATCGCTAATAGGAGAGGATGAACGTTCGGAAATTAAATTTCACGCCGCGTTACCGAGGAAAAAAGCCGCGAAACATGCCTGCGCGAGAGAGCGGACCGATATTTCGTGGGTCTTGCAAAAGTGACGAAAATTTATTGTTCTGTTAATCTTAATTAATATACTGTTTCCATAAAACGTTGAAAAAAAAGAACATTTTGTTTCAGAAAATATATTGGACGAAGTATGCGACATAATTATAAAATAAAGAGAAACAAGTAGTAAGAAGAGATACAAGACTACAAAGTTACGTACACGTGTACAAAGAAAAAAAAGTTCAAGTTATATTTCATAAATAAAGATTGGTAGCCGTAAAAAAAGCAGTTTCGTAAACACGTCGAATGATTTATCGTCGAGGTAAACAACTTATTAATCAGTTTCTGACTCAGGTCGCTCCTCTCTCTTCATGGCGCCTTCACTTCAATTATATTAAACGTCTCGTTCCATTATCGAAACTCGATCGCCGCAAGAAAACCTCTCCTCGACCTTCGGCAAGATTCCTACGAAGGAAGGATAACACGCGAGACAGGAAGAAAAATGTGAAAAAGGTGCGACGATACCGTGTAGGGGGGATCCTGCGAAAGGACGACGGGTCTTGCTCAAAAAAGGAGAGAGGCCGGATGGGGCCGAATATTAATCACGCCGAAACACACGCATCTTTGGCACGTCAAACACGTAATGCCGATCAGTATACCGCAATAATGCACTGTATGCGACGCAACATTACCGTTATCTGGCGAGGGTTCGCCTTTTTCGTCGTCTCGGAACATTTCCTCTTCGACGACGACGTCGATCCGCGCCTCGCATTTCATTCGAAACACACGTGTCGCGCGACGTTCCTTCCACTTATAGAAATTGATGCACTTGTTTTTACATTCAGCGGTTTTTTTTCAAGAACAATTGAGAAACAGAGTAATGCCCATTTTTATCAATGCAGATTAATTTTAATCCTGGTTTAACGTACTTTTTGTCTTTTTCTAGTTCTAACAATTGGAAAAAGATAGAAAGTAAATTAAACCGAGGTTAAAATTAATTTACATTGGTAGAAATTGGTAAATATAAATGAGTAAACTGAATCCGATAGAAAAATTAAAAAAGTCTGTTAGAGTCGAGTTAATCGATATAGGACGCGATAGAAATTTATGCTAAGATAATTTTCTTATTGCTCTATACCGATGCCATCACGAGCCATCGAAAGTACGAAAGTAGTTCGATTTAACGATTGAAATGCCGCTTCAACATGAAAATATCTTCGGAGCTGAGGCGAGGCAACTGGTGGTCGTTAACTTGGAATATAATACTGTCTACGATCCGTAAAGGACGTGAAAGTTATCACCGGCGCCGCGAAAACTCGCTCAGACTCGCTGGAAATCAAATCGCTTTTACCGGAAGTACCCACGATGATAACGCGCATGAAAAGTGTGCGGAATATGGTAAATATGTCGCGCGTATTATCGACGCTTTTGGTCAACTGGCTATCAAATGAAATTTTTCGAGCGATAAGAAGCTAGGATTTAGATGGATAGATATTAAACAATGATAAATAATCCGATGATAATTGAGGTTTGTTGGTAAATTAAAATTTAAAGAATATACTTGTTGAGCTTAATAAATTTATACATTATATTATTATTTTACATTATATTTATTGTATCATATTAAAAAATAATATGCGATATTTACATGATATTTCTTTTATATAATGTTTATTTTTTGCATTGTTACATATATTTTATTATTACCGTAATGTGTTTATCTCAACATTGCATTTATCACAAATCACAAATTACGTTCAAATCAATATAATCACTTTAGAGAGAGAAACACGCAGAGGTCGCGTGTACAGTACATGTCCATTACTTAGATTCGATAGTAGCCATATATTAGGCGCGCTTATAAATCTCACGCACGTTCGTTACTTCACTCAGGCAAACGACAGTGGCGATGCGATTTTATTCGAGAAACTGGATTAAACGGAGCGAGAAAGTTCCGTTGTCGTCGTCGTCGTCGTTGAAAGTGTCCTGCATTAGCATGCGTGTCTACCTTGGTTCGAAATCGTCCTTGGTCTCAACAAGAAGCATGCGGATCGATTTTCGTTCTGAAGGAATCTCGAAAGAGTACTTCCATTGACCGTCAATGTAGAATTGCATAATATGTTCAATAAAGAATAGGAATCTAAATGCTCACGTAATAAAATTGAATTTGTAGTGAAATAAAATAAAATCATTTCATTATCATTATATATTATTTCTTTATTAAATTTAATATATAATTTTCCAGAAATGTAAAAATGTAAATTTCTTTTTTAATGCTTATATATAAATGTAATTCTATTTACACTTTATATTTTCTTCTTATAAACAGTGAAAAATTATCGCAAACTGAGAATTTTTTCTTTTGGCAAAATTTTCTTCATCAACTCCATATAACTGTTGTAATTGTAATTTTATTTTTCACATTCCATCTTTTTTCTAATTCCTTCCTTCCGATCTTAAGACTTTCCTATATGACGAAATAACTCGTCCACTCGTCGCGAGAAAAGGCGAAATGCGTTGCAAAACCCGTGCAACTTTCTTACGTGACGAATCGTAACAGCTATTGGAAATGTAAACGGATGGTATGAGTGAATTGATATGGCGTGATCCGATTGATCGATGTGCGACCTTTTGCAATATTGCAAAAACTAGCTCTCATGGTGTCTGACTTGGAAAAACCCCGGAAGAAAAAGTAATTTTGTATAAAAATCCAGGGAATATCAATCTTAGAAAATACACCATTCATATATGAATAATGAATACATTGTTTTGCTCATTATCAATTACATCTTCCACAAAATCTTAATTACATGAATTACTCGTGCTTATCGTTACCGAGAAGATCGTAATCAGTAAACAAAGATCGTATCAAAAACTTAACAAATCCTGTTAGTTTCTATATGACGTAAGCACATTTTTACACCTTTCAGGAAATAAAAAGTCTGAATGAGAGCCTACTGAAAATTTCAAGCATTTAATTTATATTTAAAAAAAAATATATATATATATATTTTTTTTTTGTTTATATATATATAAACAAAAAAAATATATATATTATAATATATATATATAACCTGTAAACATATTAATAATCGCAAACAATTTTACAAAATAACAGACAATAAAACAAATTAAT
This sequence comes from Temnothorax curvispinosus, assembly GCF_003070985.1. Lineage (NCBI taxonomy): Eukaryota > Metazoa > Arthropoda > Insecta > Hymenoptera > Formicidae > Temnothorax > Temnothorax curvispinosus. Next base: position 15,091 of record NW_020212032.1, on the reverse strand, counting down.
TGTGAATTAAAATATAATTGTATAATCAAAAAGTGTGTTGCACAATCGGAAAATATAGAAATTATTTAGGAACAAAAAAGACAACTAGTGTAGGACCTCGATTCTAAGATCGATTTCAATTGCCCATTTTATTGCGTTCCAAGATACCGTTAAAGTGATTTCCAAATGAAGAACATAAATCAATCTCGACACATCAAGGAAACAACGAAATGAAGAAAAACACGAATCGAATTTTGTCTAATTTTGTAACTTTTTCGTGTGCTTGCGTGTTACCATCCGTTAATTTTTTTTTTTTTTTTTTGAAAACTGATAAATAAATTTGCATAAAAAAATCGTGAAGTAAATTTGCAGAGCTCTTTCCATACGGAATATATAGACAGCTGCTCTCGCATACATAACCCGTTTTTGCAGTTAATTATTCGACTTTCGGAGCTAGCATTTCGTTTTTTTTTTACTTCCTTAAAAGGACAGCCCTCATGACTTGCTCATTATTGTCCAAAAATGGAACACACTATATTTCAACAATTTACAAAAAATATATATATCGTATTTATATGTTATGTGTACAAAATATTTAAATTTTAATTTAAAAAAAATATTTAAACAAAAATTAAAACGGATAAAAAAAGTTTAAAAAAAAAATGTTTATTTAGGAAAAGAAAACTAGATTTAAGTATAAAAAGGTGGAATTAAGTAAAAAGGAGAGTTGAATGTAGGTAAATTTCTACTTTCGTGCACGCGATGTTAATGTAAATTCCAAACTTTTACTCCTGTCTTGGCGAGAATAATTATACCAATTGTGACGAGAACATCCATAACATGTACAATGAACACATTACATTTGATCAAAGAGATTTATAATATAAATTTTCACTTATATTTATCGTTATTTAATCACTATATTTAGTTATTTAATCACACAAAATATAATAATTTAACATAATTTGTACTTGACGTATATTCACCAATCTATAAACCAATCTATAATTAACATTTTATGTTTAATAAATAATTATAATAAAGGTTGTAAGTAAGAGAATTAGCACATTTCAACAAATATCGAGTCTAGAGAAATGTTTCAACAGAATCAAATATATCTTCCTTTAAATCCTCAATATTTGTTGAAAGTATCTTCTTATGAAACTAGCATTTTTAAAGATGTTAACTCTCATTAAGAGCTATCATTACTTTCAAAAAAAACCATCTCACCTATGTAAATTGTATATCAATGCGGCAGTGTCCGGAACGCATTAAGAGAGCATAATTGCACGACTGTGTACCCTCTTATAACGGATTTATACGCCGCGCCGGCCGCTTCGGATGAGATCCCGAAAAGGGTGGTGTCTCGGCCGGGATGAGTAACGCGACTGTGAACGCACGACGCACGACCTTCGTATTTACTCCGTTATTTTGTATCGCGCCGCAGACTGCCGTGACCTTACGATTATCATTGTAGCCACGTATCACAGCCGCGTATGTATTAATTATTATTATAGCCATGAGCCGACCGGCATTCTGCAAATCGCGCGACCATGATCGGCACACGCCGACTGCGTACGAAAGCAGTTCGACGAATTTATCGATATGCAAATGCGTCTCCCGCCGCCTTCTCACGTGAGATAATTATAACGCATATTCTTTTTTAATAGAAATATTGCTTATGGAAGTAAAAATCAAACGCGCTTCAATCCTGTGAATAATGACCCAGATCTGAAACTAGTCCGAAAAATTCTCTGAAAGTTCTCTGGAACGTTAATATAAAAGTGTTGACATCTCGAGATAAATCCTGATTTTTTTCTCTTAAGAAATAAGGATTCGGGCTAAGACGATATTTTATGACTCCGGAACAAGCGAGAACTTTTCGACTTCACCTTTCTTTCGCCTTTATCTCAAAGAACGACCGTGGTACGTGAGATCTCGTTTTCTCGCTTTTGGCGCGGAATTTCACGACTTTTAGGAGGAACAAAGCATCTTGAAGATAGCAAGAGCGTTAGTTTTCGCCGTATAATTTGATGCGAAAACCAGCTGGCTCCAAAACTGGTCGCGCGACTGGCGACAGATAACACAGATACGAAAAAAAAAGAGAGAAATACGCCTGTAGAACCGAATTAAGAACCGAAAGTTATTTCAACGATTTCAGGATTCACCAGCGAAAGAACGGAGAAGATATCTTGAGACTCCGAACGACATTTCCAAGAGAAGGGAAAGGAGAATTTATTTCGGTAACAGATATTGCAGCTATAGAGCGGAAAATAAAAGAAACTCTAAGTCACGGTTCTCTGAAATTTCGCTTTTAAAACCTAAAGTGAAATAAATATGTATAAATATGTGTGTGCGTGTGTTGCGTGTGTTTTATATTTCTTTAGTCCTTTTATTTAACTCGAGCTGTTAAAAGTTTGTTCTCCTGGAGATACCGTTATCACTACGACGCTCCTTTTATGCGGCGATTTCCTTCATTCACGAATTTGAACAAGATAGCCGAGGCTGATAAGAATGGAAGTACATCAAATATTCAGCGTGATATTTTGCTTCACAAATCCGCCTCATAATACAGAGAAAGAGGAAGAGAGTGAGAGATAGGGAGACGAACGAGGAGAGTGGGATAGCGTTACAGAGGGAAAGAAAGACAGAAAGTCTCAAAGTGAGAGACGGGAGAAAGAGAGAGAGAGAGAGAGAGAGAGAAAGAGAGAAGACAGAGAAAAGTAGAGAGGTGCACTTCTTCTCGAAGTGTTCGAAGGAGGAGGTGGTAGCCTCCGTAAAAAGGGGGGAGAGGGACCTACGACACGTGACCAATGACTTATATAAAGGTGGCGAACGACAGGGCCCAAACACAGAGTTCTATCTCTCGACGCAGCGGAGGCGGTGTCCTTAAAAGTGCTTATATAGAATTTTTTTCTCGTTAATTTTTATTCGTTTGCCCCCGCGTCACACAGTCGACTTTTTCGTTGAACCATGAGGACGTACTACGTGATAGCCGCCATACTGATCGCCGGTACGTAAATACAGACCAACCATCACCAGGGAGGGGTATAAGGGTGGTGAAGTTAAATGCGGAAGGGCCGATTAAATGCGGAAGATCGCGAGTGAGACGCGATACTCTTCGAACAATAAAAAAAAAAGTGGAGGTTTCATCGTTAGTGTGTGAAACATGCGCGTGTGGTAGAGTAGATGCAGTGCGCCCTACGTGCGTCGAGAGCAGGATATAAATCGGGACCGAGTCCTGCGCCGGAAATCTCGCCGCATCGAAGGATCCGCGGAGATAGTTCTTGGAAACTCTTCCGAAAACGCGATCGCGATCGTTCGATTTATATTCGCGCGGTCACATGTGCAAATTTTTGATTTATGAATGATACGTTTCTCTCTTTTTCTCTCCTTCTTCTTTTTATTCTCTTTAATATAATATATTAACGTAAATCATATTATTCGTTAATTATTAATTTATTATTATTTTATATTTCTATAGTTAAATTTAATATCATTTAAATTAGGGATACTACCAGCGTAATCCCACATTCTTTGTAAAAAAGACAAGCAGAAAGTTTTTAAAAGATATATTTTTAAAAGATTAAAAAATATAAAAGTTATGTGAGAATGTAATTTTTTAATTTAAAATGTAAACTATATTTTTGAATGTGTTAAAATTAAAATTGTCTAATTATAAAAATATTTTTTATTTGCATATATATAGTTATAATATTAAACAGATAATATGTTTATTTTTTGCTTAGATGCTTCTTAAAGGTGCAAGAAATAAAATGCAAATATGCACATATCTAATAACAAAATAATTTAATTAACCGCAATCACGATTGTATCCAATATACTTATTGTATCGCGCGTGTTCTACTCTTCGTAAAATAAAATAAAGAAATATTTTCTGAGATAACTGTATTAATATCTCTCAAAATATTTTAAAAGAATTATTTAAAAAATTCTCTTTTTAATAATTAGATAATATTACGCTCATTTTGAAAAAAATCATTTTATTTCATTAAAATCACATTAAAATCACATTAAAATCACGTTTCAATAAGTTGCTTCTAAAAATGCTAAATTTCTTGACATTGACTTTCTTGCAACCGCGTTAATTAAAAATACCGTAATAATTAAAAATCGCCTCTGGTCTAAAAAATTTTTCACGCTTTCTTGCTATCGCGGCATATAACCTTGGCCCAGATCTTGACCCTCTTTTTCGTTCCTTTCTTGCTAAAGGAAAATTCAAGGATACGATTAATCACGACGGAAATAATTTTAAAACTTCCCTGATAACGTAAACTAATATCATATTCTCCATATATATAATACCGATTTTCCGTAAGTATAATCAACTGTATCAAGAATTTAATGAAAAAAAATTTTTTTAAATGCTAAGAATTTGATATATGTAATTGAGCAAAATCATTGAAAGATAATAAAAAAATATTTATGTTTTCAATATTTAGTTTTATTAGAGAACTGCTATAATATATATGAATTCTACAAATCTGCAAAAAAAATAAATTTCTAATGATTAAGTCGTACAATTATTGAATGAAAAATTATATGCAATCATCAGTGAAAATATGATATTATGAAGAGTATTGAATCTTATATGTTAGGAATTTTTTTTTATAAAACGGACATTCTCTTATTATACTTTATATTAAATGTATGTGATGAAATATTTAATAACTGAAGTGTATAATTAATTATTACGTATTGTATTAGACTCTCCCACGTAAGACACATTTACAATGAAACTTTCTTAGGTAATATCATAGGAAGAGAAAATGAGAGAGAAAGAGAGCATATGGTAATCAAGAAAAAATAACAAGAAATTAAGAAATATTTAAAATCATCTTTAAAAATCTTTTCAAGAAAATTCGAATTTTTTTACACATATTTTGAACATTTTTAAATTTATATTATATTTCTTGGATCTATTTAATATCTTCTACTCTGTCTTCTACTCGTTCAAAATGTTATTAATGAAATAGTATCAATTCTCAATCTAATTATAGAATTTTGATTTTTAAAAATCAAACCTTTTAAATATATATGTAAATTAGTCCTTTATATAACCACCGCGTATTTTAAACAAGTAATTATATAACGAGCTAATGCCGCATATTTTACAAAACGAGTCGAACGAAAACTGGGACGGGGCGAAGGGGGATCCTGTCTGCGGTCCCCTGGCCGACGAATATTTCGAAGTCGCTTTCGGTGGCGGGACCGGTCCCGTGGAAAACGAAAGTGAATACAGCTCCACGCGGACGCATTCGTGTGCGGACTCTCGATACTAGGGCTTGCGACGCGAACCGGGTGAACGGGATGCTGGGAGGGCCCAGTCACGAGCGGCTGCGGCCGGGGCCTGGCCGCGGGCCTAAAGTGAAAGCGCCCGGCGAAAGTTACCGTCCCGCACACAGTCCCTTACATAAGACATTTTAGCTTATTCAGGCGTCATATGCCGCGTACGCGCGCTCGTGCGCGCGCGCACGAAAGAAAGAAAGAGGCGTAATTAGACGCGATTAACATGGACCGGTATGTGCGGTATTTCTCAAAGGGGACCTTATCTATCTACCCCCTGGTTTTACTCTCCCGTAACGATGTTGATATGTTTCCTGCCGCACCCGCCGTTTTTTTCGCGATCGTTGCTGTTAAAAGGGGGATTGGAAAGAGGAAACCGGAATGGAGGCTCTCTCGCGGCCGGCAGTTAATTTTAGCCTGCAATTTCCTACGGAGAACGGTGCTATCGAGCTAAAGGCGGGGTCGCTTTTAACCGCGATCCGCGAGAAACTCGACGTAGCAACCCGCGGATACGAAAGTAGAAGTAGCATTTTTTCTGATTTCCTGGATGGAAATGTAAAGTAGCCTTTTACCGTATCCTTATGTATTTAAGGAAAAATATGTTATGCATCTTCGACTTATTTTCTCTTTCATTTGTGGACGCTGCAAAATCATAATTGTTCTAAAAAGAAATTATAACTGATGTCTTTCGTGAGATCTTTATGAGAAGTACGGTTACGATACAAATCTACAAACACCCTACGATTCGTTTTTTATTAAAATATCGATTAATTAAAATTTAATATAGAGAAGAATCTCGAGAAAATCCGCCGAACTCGACATGCAACCTTTGCTTGATCATTTCAGGGACGAACGCTCAGGAGTCCTTCAAATGCCCGGACGATTTCGGGTTCTATCCTCATCACATATCGTGCGACAAGTATTGGAAATGCGACAACAATGTGGCGGAACTGAAGACGTGCGGCAACGGTCTGGCATTTGACGCCAGCGACAGCAAGTTCCTCACCGAGAACTGCGATTACCTGCACAACGTGGACTGCGGCGAGCGCACGCAGCTCGAACCGCCCATCACCACGCCGCACTGTTCCCGCCTCTACGGCATCTTCCCCGACGAGAAGAAGTGCGACGTCTTCTGGAACTGTTGGAACGGCGAGGCCTCCCGCTACCAGTGCAGCCCCGGACTGGCCTACGACCGTGAGGCCAGGGTGTGCATGTGGGCCGACCAAGTGCCCGAATGCAGAAACGAAGGTATTGATCTCGCTGATCACGAGTCAATTTCAGATGTAAATTGCACGATCAAACTGCCGGATCATTTTATTAACTTCTGAGAATATTAGAACGGTTCATATAAAGAAGAATTCGAACAAGAATGATATTTTGTGATCAAACATATCTAAATCATCAAAGATAATAATTTTTTTATTACATAATAACTGTTCAGAGCTTCTCTATAAAGTTTTATAATCTAAAATTGTCTTTATTACGGAAGACTTTTAAAATTAATTGTTACAATTCCCTTTTTTTTACGTAATCGCGGATACTTCAACGATATTTTTACGCTAGCGTTGACGTCAGATCGAGTATTATAACGTAGACTTGTATGCATTTCTGATTCAGTCACCCAGGAACTCGTCACGGGCGATTTGACGCGGATAATAGGATATACATAAAACCACAGAGTCAATCCCACCTCTCTACTCCAACATATAACTGTCACAAATTCTTCTATTTCCTTTCTACTTGCCTCCTTTCTAAATTAATTTTGTGATTTTTCTTTCCTATAACTACTCTACCTTTTTTATTTAAAAATAAAATAAACTATATTTTTTTCTCTTACTTTATGTACACATTTACTATGAGACGAGTTTACTTTTTTATTGATATTGAATAAGTCTCAAATATATTGTCCTATAATCTCACATGTATATTTTATATTGTCATGTATATTATGTATTTCTCTTTCGTTCGCCAACTCGAGACCGATCAGTATCGCAATTACAAAGAAATACGATGCCTTTCTCTGCCGCTTGTATTACACATTTATTTATTGCACTACGCAGAGGTCGCCGGAGGTTTCACGTGTCCGGCTGCAGGAGAAGTGAGCGGCGCATCCGGCAGCTTCAGCAGACACGCCCATCCGGAGGATTGCAGAAAATACTACATATGCCTTGAGGGCATCGCCAGGGAGTACGGTTGCCCGATCGGCACCGTTTTCAAGATCGGCGACGCCGACGGTAGCGGCGCCTGCGAGGACCCAGAGGATGTCCCCGGATGGTGAGCACCATTTTTAATGTGTTTTTAATTTTATATACGATTTTGTTTCGAAACTCCAGTTGTGCAGGAATGAATAAATTGCGAGAACGACCAAGAAGTTTTGAAAAAATGGCCAAAGAAGATTACAATAAATATATTTTTAAGATCAGAAAAGAGGTAGAAGTATTATTTTAGAATATTAAAATAAAATTACTTAATTCTTATTTAAACAATTTTTCTTTTTTTGTAAATTATTTAATTCATTCCTACACAATTACGGCCGATTTTCGAAACGGGGGAGGCGGGAGGGATATTACTTAGAATATTTCAATTCTAATCTAAGACCACGTAGTCGAATGCGACATAAATGAATAATCCACATGTAGCAGAATTCTTTTACTTCCGATTTCACACGATGATGAATGTTAATGAACATTGATCAAGAATTCAAGGTCTTACCCGTTTAAAAATTATGATTGCTGAAGGGATCATAAAGCTCAATGCAAAAAAAGTCGTCGTAAATTGATTGGTGCAGTAAAAATCTCTCTAAATAGTTAAGAAACGTGTATGTAAAAATTATTTTGTAAACTCTCTAAATCTCTGAATCAGTGAAAAGTCATTGAAGTGGCATACTTTACACTGATATCAGTAAACATAGTCACTGATGCGTTCAGTGACTTTTCACTGATTTAAATTTAGAGAGAAACTTTAAAAAAGAATATTTCTTGAGTGTGATGAAAAACTTTATATTTTTCTGTTTTTTTTTTTTTTAAATTGAATTTTTCTTAACTTCTCTGACTTTTCCTCTTCTAATATTTCCATATAATTTTAATCAATTAATTTTTTGTTCTAATTCGTCTCGTGGAAAATTTTCTATGTCATACCATTTTTTAATATTATTATTATTTCTTAGAGACTAAATTAAGTGAATTAAGTTACTCTATTAAATTAACAGAGTAATCTGCGAAGAAATATGTGCTAAAAGTCAATGAAAGTATGAAAATGACGACGACGATGCATTGTGCAATGAATAATTGTGGGCGCGTTATAAAAATGTCCGAATTCGATTATCTCGGTAATTACAGTCATCCGATGGAAATGTCGAGCTATCCTGAATGAGGTTGTGTTTGAGGACTTTCGGGGAGAAATTGCATTTGCGGATAATGTGTAATTAAGGAGATATTACACCACGCTTTCACAGTATTTAATAACGTTTTGCGTAACCACTGTAAAAAATAATCTAATTGTAAATGGAAATTTTAACACGCGCACTTAAAAATTGAAAATTCGCATCGTGAATTGATTTTCATCAGTGAGAATTGAACTTCTTTTTTCGAACATTGAGCGCTTGATCATAAATTAGCAAATAATTATGTGCATTAATTAATACTAATATTAGTCATTAGATTTCTCAATGATCCTCTAATATGTGGCTAATGTATATGTTAACTGTTTCATCGTTCTAATATCTTGTTGTAATATTAGGTGCTGTCATTCGTAAATTGCCCAGAAAAGCATAATATATAATTGTTCTTTTTCTATCATTTTTATCTATATTTAAAAAATTTATTTAAAAAATTTTTATTAAATTAAAATTGAAATCAATGATGACAACATGATTCTAATTACCTGGCAATCTACGTGTCAAATTGTAGAAGTACTAGATACTTAATTGTGGAAATTTGCACACATGTACATCTAATTGTAAATAAGGCGACGAAAAAGGATTTTTCTTGCTTCATTTTACAATGTGTTTTAAATAGAAAATAAAAATCGACAATAACTCTGGAACATTGCAAATTTTCATGAATAATAATTATTGTAAGTGATGCCAGTACAGTTCCTTTATGTGTATGCATGTGCATCTCGTCCGCAAACATAACGACAAGAGCACGCCAGTACGCAGTAGCGCGCACCGAGCATGTCTTGACCTCCGGGTTTTTCTCGGTTTTGCTCCGCAGTGAGGATTACTACGGTGACCTGGACCTGAAGAGCATCCGGAAGAGCGAGCTGCTTACCGGCATCCAGAGCGAGCCCAGAAAGCCGAACCAGGCGAACCTCAAACCTAGGCCCACAACAATAGGAGGGCCCACGAGGCCCTCACCCATTCAGGAATAAATCCTGATTTACCTCGCTCTTTCTCCCTCCATCCCTTCATCTCTTCACACCTACTCTATCTCTTTCTTTCATTTTCTTTCTACTTCTCTTATTCTTTTTCTCTTTGTTGCTACCATTTAATTTTATCAAATTCTATTGTTTAACGCAAGTTATTGGTCTAAAATCTAGATTGTAAAATTTAAATGTAGCATTCCTTACAAGAAATGCTACTTTTAAATAGTGATTTTCTATTACAATATTCGTTAATGATGAGGGTTATATAATTATGTGAAATAATTATAAAAATAATTCATATAAATATGTGTTAAAAGATTTAGAAAAAGAATTATGTCTTAATTATTTTTTAATAAAATATAAAATGTTAAACGTGCCCTAAACAAAAAATTAATTTTTTTTAATTTTAATACTTTACTTTAATTTCCTATGATAAAAAAATATTCACAAATTTATTCACGTTCCTTTATATATTTTACTTGTTTAATGTTGTTGATTTACTTCGTATTATTTAAATTTATATCGATTTTACGCCAATAAATTGTACCAAAGTACACTTTTTCCTTCTTCTTCTTTTTCTTTCTCTTTTCTTTTCTCTCTTTTTATTTCTTTATCTTGTTCTTCTCTTGCTTCTTTTATGTTTTTCACTCCTTCTCTTTCTTCTTTTCTCTCTCTTTCTCTCTTACTCTCTTTCTGTTCCTTCACGCATAATAAACATACATTCGCATACACATAATCGAGGAAAAATGCAGCCCTGATTACATAAAGAGGATTTCTCCGGAAAGGAAGTAATCGGCGGCCCACAAGGATCGATCTCGAGGCGAAATTTCGGAGCAAAATCCGCGAGATTCTATGAAAGGATGAGAAATGCGAGATCGAGCTGCTTATAAATTTCATGTCCTAATTCTCGCGAAATTCTCTCTCGTCGCTCTGATTGAGCGTCTCCATGCAATCTCGATGCACAGAGCATATGCTATTTTTGTAATTAAAATGTAATAGAAGGAAAGGGACAGAGGTACACGTACAGGACCAATTAGCGCGACGAGTAATTGCGAATTCCGAGAATTCACGTAAAATTCTTTGTTCACTTGTATATGTCACGTTTTGCAATATTACGCGTCGCTATTAAAAAACCTAATAATGTAATCTTTTGGTTGTCAAAACAAGTTTCTGTAAAAACTAGCAAAACTGCCGAAATTAATATAAGTATCTTATTATTATTTTCCAACGTACACATTGCACAGAATTAATTATAGTTTATAATATTTAAAGATTCCCCTTAGGTTAGATAGGATTAAAATCCTGTCAATTTTCTATCGCTGTTGATACCATGTTTAATTGATAATAATAATTGATATTCAGATAGTATAAAATTTTCTCAGAAAATTTCCTGACAAATGCTCACACACAAACACACACTCACACGGACACATAAAGAACTCCAAAATTTATATTAATAATTTATATTACTCGTGACGCCTTATCGGCAATTTTGTTTAATCTATTCTTTTTAATAAATATAAAATTCATTCTCTCTTAACTGCTTCTCTAATCTATCCATACACTTTCAACTATATCTAATCTATCTTTCTCCTGTATTTTTTTCTTTATTGAGAACAAGAATTGAAAACTTGTAATTTCGTAATAATAAAAATGCGACAATTGAGGGCCGTTTTTGCAAAATTGTAAATTTTCTAAAAACATATATATTCTATTGATTACTTATCTATGATTATCCTGTCATTATAGCGATACAGCTACTAATTTATTTTAATGTGATATTTAATTTATTAATTAATTAATCTCAATCTATTTCTAAATAATGTATATAACTATACGGAAATAATCGATAAAATGTATTTCCTGAAGATTTTTACTGTTAAACAGTTGAATTTTGCAAAAATTGTTCTCGATAGGACAACTAAAAAGTTAAATTTAACGAAATTACACGGGTTTTAATTTCTGAATGAGACGCACGATAATTAGAAAAAAGTGAAAAGCATCGATTTTACGTTGCGCATGAAATCAAAATCCATCGGACTCGCGTAATTAACAATCCACGAACCATGATCTACAATTCAGAAATCCTTCTGATTTTTGACGTTATTACGTAAGCAAGATCGGCCGGCTTGTCGTGTATCTTTAAGTAAAAACGAAAAGTCCATATACAATAAAAAAAAGAAAACTCTTGGAAAATTTTGACTCGTATTTTCACCGCATATTTGATGTTGACGTTAAAGTTTCTACTTATAACAATTTCGTTCTATTTCGATCTATTTATGTAACGTTAAAATTGTATTTGATTCTAAGATCTAATTATGCATACTAAAATTGCATAGAATTCTGAAATCTGTTTATTTAATGCTATGATTGCATTGTGTGTCACGTCAGAAAAGAATTAAATGGTTACGTTTGACACTAAATGTGTGGTGAGAATATAAGCAATTTCTCTGTCTATATCCCTCGTGAATCCTATCTCCTAATCCATCGATCGCTAATCATTGACGCATTTCTGCATTTGTAATTCTTAATATATTTAATAGGTTTCTCAGCACATTCTGTATAGTCACTTGTTGCATGTTAAAACTATCGCCTAATGATGTATATAACTTAATCGTAACGTATGCGATGTATCGATCAAAGCCTGTAAATCTTAACTTACTTTAGAAGCTTAAGAACTGGCATCTTAACACGCGTCAAATCTGTATCATCTGTATATATCGAATTAGCTTTATCATAATTATAATTGACGCGGCGATGAAAAAAAATGTACATTATACTCAGAGAGAGAGAGTATATTATACTATTTCATGTACAATGTTATATTTCAACCTTGTCGAATTTCAGATTATTCTTATTTGCCTTAAATAAGAGATAAAAAGAAACAAATAAAATATTTATGAAATCATGTCCGATTTACGTGAAACGTAAGAGAAAACTGACAAGCTAAGATAATGTCAGTGAAATTAACTAAAATGCATGACAACTGTTATTCAAAACCAATTCCTTTGTTTTTGCGCAGATAGATTTTTTTTTATTCTTATAACACAATCTTCATCGAACTCCGTGACTTATGGAGTTACCCACAAGCGAACGGTACGAAAGTGTCAATTTAGTCCCAAGGGCGAACTAAAACCATTCGATAGGGGATAGTAAGGAATAATTATTTCCAGAATAATTCCCTTGTCAGACCCGATTAAATCAGAAATCGTAGAAATATTTACCCGTAGATTTATAGCTTACGCGATTCACGGGGGGTATACTTTGAAGCATCGTGATTCCGATTGAAGGCGATCACACGTTACGATCAAGTTATACGCAACATTTTCATACATTTCCCAGCCAGGACTATTACGGCGACGTGGACCTGAAGGCCCTACGCAAGCTGGGCTACAGGAAATAGAAGCGTTTGCATGCAAGCGTTGCACTCACCGGCGATGAAAACAGCGCGTCCGCCCCCGGGGAAGCCGGCCCCAGAACGACGATCGTCCGCAGACGGAGGGGAAGAAGCAGATGCAACGACGAACCTCCTGCAAATTGTTTTCCATAAAATTAAATTGTCGTCGCCGTGTAAATAAATTAAATCGTTCGCAAAAAGATTTGCGAGAAGATACATCAGAAATACACGTTAAAAGAAGATACATCTGTGTCTGTATTTTTTCTCGCGTTATCCTTAGATTTAATATCTTCTTAAAAAATAATTTAAGAAGAATGTACTTAGGTATCTAAATGTAACTAAATTTACTAAATGATAAAATAATCAGTCACAAGTATATTTTATTTAATAAATACAGCAAGTAAATAATAATAATAATATACATATATATATATATATATATATATATAATTTAAGATAATATAATAACGTAATGAGAGGAATTTTACGTAAATATCTGATCAACATTAAATAATAATGATATTTCATCACCAAGTTATTTTAAAGAATTGAGCAATACAGGGTGTTTTATTCGGCAGCAATTTCGACTTCTTTATTCTAGCGGGTACAAAATTCATTCTATTAGCACCTTCCTTCCACGCTCCATCTCAAGAAAATTCAGTGTTGCTTTTCCGCCAAATAAGCACTTTTGGTTGATCGTTTTTTCCGTTGAAGTAAGAAAAGTACATTTGGCGACTTCTCTTTCTTTCTCTCACTTTAATATCTTAATTAAAATAATGTTATATTAATTTTTTAAGTTATACATATTATAGCAAATTTAGTCATTGGCGTTACTTTGTACCAGCGCACACGTAAAGCTACTACATAAATGTGAAGTTATTTAAAAACATCATTATAAATATATGATCTACTTAATTGTGTTTTAATTTTTATAGAAAAACTGGTATTTTTCTATAAATTTGATTGTTGAAATTGTTAATAAAGTCATAATTTTTTAAAATTTGACGATCGAATTATAATCTATTCATATTTCTAAAGAAATATTTCTAAACAATTTTTTAAAATTCTTTCTATTTACTTATAGATACAGATATTATTTTCGTAAAAAAAGAGGAATATACATGTAAGTCGAAATGTAAGTCGAAAAATATAATATTATAGAAAAGAGTTTCATAGATTAAACTGATGCTTACTTTTACGGTATATTCTGTCTGATTTTGCTATTTTTAATTATGTTTTAGCATAAATTTAAAATTAGTAATGAAATAAGCAAAGCTAGAGCTGTACAATCTCGTAGTTTGGCAAATTAAAAATATTTATACATATTTACAAACATCCCAATAAATAAACTATACTTCTCTTTTTGACCTGTGTGAGCAATATTTCAAACGCTTGTTGAGGTCATTTCTGTATCACATTTAGTAACAGACAGCCTGCAGTACAAGACGGATATAATGAAATTATACCGGAGGACGAAAAATCTAGAGAGTTGTGGTATTATTTCGAAGACTTAGATCACTTAGAAGATTTGCTCACAAAGTACAGAATGTGTGGAAAAGAAATTCGGTCATACGCGGCGTCATATATAGTTATAAAAAATTTAAAAATTCATTTAAAGAATACACATGTAATATTTAATATAAACCCCACCATATTGTACACTCCTACGGCATTATTAAACGCCCTCATCAAATTGTAAGGCAATATGTAATAAATGTGGTATCACAATGACTAATAGAGTATATTGTACTTTGACATCACATCTAAATAAAAAACATCTCGAATGGAAAAACCAGAGTCAACAAGTCAATGAGTAAGTACATATTCAAAAACTTATTAAAATACCAAAAGCTCTAAAATAAATGTAGTAATAAAACAATCAATATCTAAAAAAACTTGAGCTTTTATCAGAAAATTTATATAGTTATTTACAATTCCGATCGTCATCGTCATCGTCATCGTCATCGTCATCGTCATCGTCATCGTCATCGTCATCGTCATCGTCATCGTCATCGTCATCGTCATCGTCATCGTCATCGTCAT
>NW_020212031.1:4613-5025 GCF_003070985.1 Temnothorax curvispinosus | reverse complement strand
CACAATCGAAAATGCACAGAGCACACGTCGTGCGTCTGATCACTGCGCGGCCATTTGTACAACTCTGAATATCGCGAGGAAGACGTTGGCGATGAGCGCGCCCGTGCATGCGCCAGCTGTCGCGGTGATCGGGCGTCGATACCCGATCGATGCTGCCATCTGATCGGACGGCGCAAAGTTAACGGAATCTCGAACAACAATTATAATAAATTATAATTATTCATAGATTTTTTAACATTTGAGGCTCAATAATATTCATAATTCTATACAATAATAATATTCAAAGATAATATATGTATGTGTATATATATATATAAATGAAGTATACACGATTTTATATAAACAATAGCTTTATTTAGTACATGATCTAAAAAGATATATAAATTGACAATTTTGTTAGCTGCATAGTAAC
>NW_020212031.1:0-4513 GCF_003070985.1 Temnothorax curvispinosus | reverse complement strand
ATATATATATATATATATATATATATATATATATATATATATATATTGTATATATTGTGACGTTGCGGCTCGCCGCATCGTCGCGGCGCCCCGCCGCCGTCACAAGGCGCGGAATTTCGCGCCCAGGGACGGACCAGGGAGGCAACGACGAGATCTCCAGGGGTCGTATTTAATCGCGTTTCCGCATTCTGATTATTTTCTTTGTTTTTTTTTTATGCAATGTAATACGCGCGCACCTCACCCACACCACGGCAAACCTTCGAGGGAGTACTTGGCGAAGGAAATCAAGGACGATCGATAACCAAGGAGGGGTGGCAAACGCGGAAGCAGCAGAGATCGCGGGCTGGCGAGAGCAACGCGGCAGGCGGGCGGCACACGCGGCAGCGACGGACGAGCCGCCGATAGCGGGGCCCCGAGCGCTGGGTAAACACCCCGCTTCAACAAATGATCTCCACAAAACGCCGACCCACGGGGTGGCTGGCCACCGCCCCAGGGTCAAACCGGAGGCACACCGGCACGAGCAAAGTTCCGTCCGCCGCTAAGGACAAAAATTTGAGGAGTCGCACGCCGCCGAGGGACCGTTGCCCGCCCCCGAAGGATCTTGTACCGACAGCACTGCGCCGGGACACCGCGGGCTTGCAAGCTCGCGCCCGATTGGCTCGCGCGCCCCTCAGGAAGGGGTACCGTATCGATTCCGCAATCGAGCGGGTTTAGCGTTTCACTCTCTGGTCGTCCGTCGGCGAGATACGTTTTGTAAGATACGCGATAGCCACCCCGAGTCGGGTATTTCGATATTTGTCTGGCGGATCGAGGATCGTTGGTGGAAGATGACGGCGAGGAGCCCAGGAGGAGGTGTATCACCGGTGAGGTTGCCCGTAAATCGCGAGATGTAAAGCCACGACACCGCCCTCCGGGGCACGCTCTCGCTCGGGATGACGCATGTTAAGATCGAGTGTAATTTCGCGATCGATAACGAGAGCGAAGGGCCTCGGGATGGTATCGTAGCCGCGGAACCATGGTACAAGCGTTATGGCGAATCCCTGGAGATCGCGATAGGCGTTAATGAGTTCGATATCGCGAGTATATTGCGTTGTCCTCGCGACCTTGGTGTACGGCCGCATACAGGCCGGTATTTCGTCAATTGCGTTACCGTTTCTTCGCGTCGGGAAATTCTTGTGTTCGAGCGTCAGTGTTAGCGTATCGATTTGTGTTCGGATCTCGTTATTACGGGTCGATCGCGTAAGGTTTGCTCTCGCGTTGAGAAACTTTGCGTCCGGTATTACTTGCGTACGTCCTATGGCGTCCCTGCTAGCGACAATCTCGAATTTTCCGTTGAGATATCGATGGCATTGTTAATCGCGGTCGAATGTCGTTCCCGCCGATTGATTAATTATGTTAGACTTGTACTCGCGTTAAGAAATTACCGGCGTTCACGCGTTTCTTGCGTTTAGATGTTACTTGCGTAGTTCTTCATGGCGTTCCGTGGTTATTAGCGATATTAAGAGTTGTATTCTTGCGTATTATCACTTTCGACTCGAATTATTAATTGTTTGAGAATAGCGCCTTCAGCGTGTTTATTAGAGACTCAATTAATACTCCGTGGGTGTCTCGCGTCCGCATTAATATTATTTCTGTTAGATGAATCCCGACACCCCGCCACCGGCTATTCCTGATTTATTTATCGAAGTTATCTTGTGTTTGATCGAAGCCGGATGGATAAATGTTATTATTTTCTCGACAACCAGTACTCAATAAATGTTATTTTCTTTGTTATCTGACTGAGTATGAAATTAACGTGTCACCCCACCGAATATAGCGCTGCCCTTCATTAACCCCGCCCGTGATTAGGTCAAGCTAGCCGATTCCACGCACTTCCACACTTCGTTTTGCGTCTCGTTTAGGTTTTCGCGATTTCGTGGACGCGAATGTACGCGTCTGGCGCCCAACATTCGGAATATTTCGTGGAGTATCGGAGGTGCGAGGAAATCACTGGAGAGGCCTACCATCCCGCTCTCCTAAGTCCTTTTGATCCGGCACACGTCCCGGAGCGGTCCGGGAGTGCAAAAAATCGTGACAATATATATATTTAATATGCAATGTACAATATACTTATTTTTTCATGTACATCGTGGACAGAAAGATTGATTTTTTTGTAATACGTTTTGGAATGTGTTTGTTTAATATATTATAATGTTTAATTTTTTAACAAATCACACTCAATAGACCCCTGGTAACACAATCTGATAGCTCAGATACGTCCCGAAGAAGTGCGCAAGGAAACAGTACAAAATTGCGATAGAAGTGCATAATATATGTGATTATAATATATCTCTGTGATTATAACTTGTGATAAATTTTTATATATAAATTTCACATTAGCTTCTTACAGCAGACACTGCTGCAATAGTACAGTAAGTACTCGTTCAATCACAGATATTATGCACATCTGTCGCAATTTTGGACTGTTTTCTTGCGCACTTCTTCGGGACGTATCTGAGCTTGCGTTACCAGGGATGTTTAACAGGTACGTTTAACCGCTCAGTAGCAATTAATGATTTAGCTCTTATTTTTAGAATTTATAACAAAGATATCAATGTCGAGTGTCGACAGACAATGCAGCAGTTATATAAATAACATATATGTATACAGAGTGAGTTGTTACATGAAAAATTACTTACCTCAGATACTGAATAAATAACAATGATTCTCAAATCCTTAAGATATTCCTGAACCTTCTGAATATTCTGTAATAAGTTGAAAAATTACAGTAAGGAAAACACGTCCGTACAGGTTCACGTTATCGCAGAAAAAAACAATGCGCAGAGAAAAACAAAATAGCCGCGCTGGCCGTTGGGAGGAGACTTTTCGTTATTATGGCAGATTTACACTGCACGAACTTCTCCATTAAGGCGGCATAAGGTGTACCCAGCACAGTCGACCAATCAGAATTAGATCGCGTTTTCAGCTTGCCAATTGGCAATGTGGGCTATCACATCCCGTCTGGCCGCGCTTGCGTCGATTGCGCGCGCCAAAATATAGTAAAGTTATTATTAAAAAATGTTATTACTTTAGTTAATTAATTATAAAAATAATTATAATTAATCCTTAAGGGGATCCTATAGCGAAGGCCGAATTTCCTCGACGTCGGTAATGTCAACATTTCTAATCCTGTTTTCTATGTTATATATCTATATCTGTCTTTGTCTAACGAGAGGCATCTGTCTTTGTTCGATTGCTGCGCCATCTCTCGCTACACGCAATACTGCTTATCCTATCAACCTGAATGTGCTTTTGCTTAAGGGGATCCTATAGCGAAAGCCGAACTTCCTCGACGTCGGTAATGTCAACATTTCTAATCCTGTTTTCTATGTTATATATCTATATCTGTCTTTGTCTAACGAGAGGCAACTGTCTTTGTTCGATTGCTGCGCCATCTCTCGCTACACGCAATACTGCTTATCCTATCAACCTGAATGTGCTTTTGCTTAATAAAACTTCATTTTACAAAATCTTTTTTTCTAGACGTTGAATCTTAGTTTTATTTACATGATATTGTTCCTACATGTTGTCTCTACGTCGCCTAGGTGTCATTATATATATATAAACTGCAGTAATTTTGTTATTGTGGTCAGATGACAGTTGTATGTGCCCAAATTAGTAAAATTTTTAATTTTTTTTTGTTCCCGATATGAAATCGTATAACGCGATGTAGATTTTTGTGCGTACTTTAATTCTAGACCAAAAACTTGCAATTCTGTAAAGCCAATTCAAAGATTTCTAAAAATGAAAAAATGTCGGTAACTACCGCCACTATAGGATCCTCTTAAGGTGCATACATAAGTCTACGGTGTCCGAGCTATTGTGATACACGTGGGTCTGTCACGTTAGGACTCAAATTTAAACAGTAACCCGCAGACTCAATCCCACTATTATAATCAATTAGGAATAAATATTATCAGTGCTAAATTAATTTAAAATTATATAGAATAATAATTTAAAAAATGTTATTACTGCAATTAATTAATTATAAAAATAATTATAATTAATCCTTAAAGTGCATACATGGGTCTACGGTGTCCGAGCTGTAAAGTGATATATGTGCTCGTTTTTTTTTCATTTATCAAAATGACTATAAAATTGTCAACTATAATGTAAACAGATGTTTCATGAATTTTTTTAGATTTTTTAAAGTACTTTAAGGTAGGGGAAAATAGCGTTGAACCTGATGACAGACCCACGTATGCACTTTGAAGGTACCGAAAAAACGTATGCATATTAATTAAGGGTTAAGTATTCTAGGTTTCCAATTAAAACTCTTTAATCGATCGACTGCAATTGGCTATCATCGCGTCATGACAATTCGACCAATTAAATTGCAAGATTAAATCGTCAAGACATTTCGACCATGGATTTTGGTCCTTCTAAATTGATGTAAATTTGACGCTTTTATATATATATATATAATATATATATATATATATATATATATATATATATATATATATATATATAA
>NW_020212030.1:0-5001 GCF_003070985.1 Temnothorax curvispinosus | reverse complement strand
AAAATATATGTTTACTTATGTTAACAAAATAAACATTACATAAAAAAATATATTCGTATATCATAAAGTCTTGTAATTATTAAGTAACTGCAACCTTTCTTTCCTCTATATCCTCCATTGCTTAATCTGCTTAATCTGCAAACAATATGTTTCATCCTCATTATAAATATATGTTAATAAAATATGAATAATATATTTATTAATAAATTATATAATTAATTAATAATATTTCAATTTTTTGTAAGTATACTAAACATAAAATATAACATTTTAAATATATTGTGAAGATAAATCTGCAATTTTGAAAGATTTAAATAAACTTAGTCAATGCATAACGTAAGTTCAAGTTAGAAATCTTTTTTCTACAATGTATTTACACATTACCACATTCTGCAAGCAGCATTGACCAAGTTTTTTTTAAATTTTCAAGAATATTGCAAAAATATTACAAAAATTGTGTTCTTAACAATACGTGTTTCTCAGAACTTACACAGTATAAAAATTATCGCCCACTTAGAGCATACTTCACAGCACCACAAGGGAAGTGGACCTTTTACTGTAAATGGAAGCCGGTCAAAGCAATAATCACAGTATATATGGCAACACCTCAGGGCCTTCATGTTGTCTTTTGTCAATGAGATGTAGCAATTGTTACATGCTGTTATAGTTGCTGAAAGCAGAAAATATTCTCAATTACATTATCTTAATAACTGAAATATTTAATTAAAAATGTCCTTATAAAAATTTAATGCTGTAAGTGATTTTTTGGCTAGTAATTAATCACTTAAAAGCACTATTAAAAGTACTGTTAATAGTGCTTTTAAATTATTAATCACTAGCCAAAAAATCACTTACAGTATTAAATTTCTATAAAAGTGTAATAATTATAGAAAAACTTACTATTCCTCCTACATGTCCCACAAGCCAAACATGGCCATAGGCATTCTCCCAACATATTGAGCGTACAGACTTGTGATCTGCATTCTTTTGGAAAAGTTTCTCTTAACATGTACGCTAAACGTGTCATCTCTAAGTAAACATTTTGCCGAAAAGGTCGTATATTTTTATTAATTTCAGTTACTTCATCGTCTGTGAGATGCACCTTTTTACAAGTATTGCTTTTATTGCAAGATGCATTAGTGCAATTTTTCACTTCGTGAAGCATTTTACATGATGTTCTGCTGCACACACGCAGCATAAAGTCTCGGCAAGTCATTTACGGTATAATAACAACACAGAGCAGAGTAAACAACAATACAGTATAATAACAACATAGAGCAAAGAACAACAATTGGCAAGTGAAACGACAATAGCAAATTTAACGACACTTAAGCCCCTTGCACAATGCCAGGCAACAGGCAATAGGAACAGGGAATAGAAATCAGAAATCATGTATAAATGCAGAATAAACAGTGACACAGGCAATAGACACAGAGTTTCCGTCACGTTGGAAATTCTGTGTCTATTGCCTGTTGCCAACCAATCATAGCATTCGAATCTTTTAGGTTGTAATTAACGATTTTTTGGTTATTTCCTGTTTCTATTGCCTGTTGCCTGGCATTGTGCAAAGGGCTTTAGTTTAGCACATGTTCAAATAGAAGATAAGAAATAGAAAGAAGCCTAACCTAATCCCACCGGCTTTTTCGCGATACCGTTAAAGGCTGGTCTACAATGAGTTGTATCGTTATGTCATAGTCGTAAGTCATAAGTCATAGAAGCGCGTTCAGTCAACCAATGAGAGAACGGAAAACTGTCAGAGCCAATGAGAGCAAGTGATTTTTTGGCTAGTGATTAATCATTTAAAAGCACTATTAACAGTACTTTTAATAATGCTTTTAAGTGATTAATTGCTAGCCAAAAAATCACTTACAGTATTAAATTTTTATAAGGACATTTCTAATTAAATATTTCAATTATTAAAATAATTTAATTGAGAATATTTTCTGCTTTCAACAACTACACCAGCATGCAATAATTGCTATATCTTATTGACAAAAGACAACATGAAGGCCTTGAGGTGTTGCCATGTATACCATATAAATATTGCTATGACCGGCTTCCATTTACAGTAAAAGGTCCACTTCCCTTGTGGTGCTGTAAAGTATGCTCTAAGTGGGCGACGATTTTTATACTGTGTAAGTTTTGAGAAACACGTATTGTTAAGAACATAATTTTTGTAATGTTTTTGCAATATTCTTAAAAATTGAAAAAAAAACTTGGTCAATACTGCTTGCAGAATGTTGTAATGTGTAAATACATTGTAGAAAAAAGATTTCTAACTTACGTTATACATTGACTAAGTTTATTTAAATCTTTCAAAATTGTACATTTTTCTTCACAATATATTTAAAATGTTATATTTTATCTTCAGTATACTTAAAAAAGATAGAAATATTATTAATTAATTATATAATTTATTAATAAATATATTATTCATATTTTATTAACATATATTTATAATGAGGATGAAACATATTGTTTGCAGATTAAGCAGATTAAGCAATGGAGGATATAGAGAAAAGAAAGGTTGCAGTTACTTAATAATTACAAGACTTTATGATATACGAATATATTTTTTTATGTAATGTTTATTTTGTTAACATAAGTAAACATATATTTTTCTACATAAAATTAGTGTCAAAAGAAGGACAATGTATTGAAGAAATAACTGTCAGGATATCTGATTTCTCTTTGCATACAGTTCTAGTTATTTCAATTTGTACAATTTATTTTTTTGCAATGCATTTTTTTGTTTCTGTTCATGTCACATCAATGTCATGGTTTATTATTCTTTCAACAGATAAAAAGTATATAGTAGACATTTTCCAAATACAACAGTTAAAGTGTAGAAGAGTAAGAAAGTATAAGACGGCATTATGGAATAATTATAGGTATAGCTAGTTGAAATAATAAATATTAAAGCAAATGTAGGAAATATTCGTTCAATATATTATGAAGTGTAATATATATATTCTCTTAATTTTTGTAGTATATACTTAAATTCTAATTGTACTTCAACAATTGTTTTAATCTGATTAATATTTGCATATATAGCAATTGAGAGAGATCAATGTATCACCAACAGTACCGACTTTTTTGTATTTCCGTTAAAGTACTGTGAGAAGCAGTTCTGTTTATTATTCAATATTTATAAATGTTTCATTTTTGTAATATAAAGTTAAACGTATAACCAGAGGATCAAATATTCGAAAATTACAAAACAATAGACTTTAGAGAAATTGCTACGACATTTTTTGAAAGTAATAGAAAATAATCATGACAGGAAGAAAAAGTAAAAGAGGGAATACATTACAACGTTGAATCAAAAATAAACATAATTTTTATTTGAAATAAAGTGAAATATTAATCAAAATATTAAAGGTACAAATATTACGATAATTTCTTGTACGGGACTGATTTCCTACATATTGGACATCTTGTTTCGACAAAGTTTTCATATTCATCATTTATTAAGCAGCGCATTGCACAATTGGCGCAAAAAATATGCCCACAATCTCCTGCACCCAAATGTTCGACATTTATTATTTCTGTGCATATTGTACACTCTAAAGGTGCTACATCGTATTTAACATGTCGTAACCTGCATTTTGGTAGTGTGCAATCACCATTTTTAAATTTGCCACATATGCTTGAGTTTTGTAGCGTTCGGCCAACTTCCCTTTTCAGCTGCTCGGTTTCTTTTCCAGTTGTTTCATAACGAAGTTGTTCCACGCTGGTACAATGTAAGAACGGACATTTGTTGTCGCTGCATGTAGTATTCTGGTATTTGTAGCAGTATTTATATTTGTGAATAAAACCGCAATTTGGAACTAAGCAGCAATTATTTTTGAAAGCAGCACATTCTTCAATGACAGATTTTCTGAAACAAAAAGCATTGTGTGTAGAGTGATGTGACAATAGATAAGTAAACTCGCATAACTGTAAAGTATTTAAAAATCTTACGGGAAATTATAGCATGACATATTTGTAGGCAAAACAACAATAGCAAAAACGATAGAGGCAAAGTAAACGACAGAAGCAAACTGGACAACAGAAACAGCAGTTTTCTGAAACACTAGCAAATTAAACAATACAAGAGTAAGAATTACAACTACAACAGCAATAGATAAAGAATAACACGTGTTTAAAGCAGTAATATTTACAGATTCTTATGACGTTTTGTCGTAGCAAATCAGAGCCTTCACATAAGAACATCTGTAACACGGTACATACGTTACGATAAGTTCTGACCATATACTTATATTTGTACGTAAACTTGGATTTCGGTCAATGCACAAAGAAAGATGTAAAACGTAACACGCTTTTATTGTTACGGATCAAAGTATATTGGTTGGAACTTATACAACGTAACGAAACGTGTTAATAACCTGACGATCTTGTGCGGAGACTACTGTATATACCGTACGACATATGAAATATTAGCCTAATGGAAGATTCTCACCACGTCCGGCGTCAAAAACACGTCAATCCGATATTCGACAAGATAATCAGTTCCTCAGAAGCCTTATTCTGTAGACATTTAGATACAACTATTAACTCTGTACGTGTTTTAATAAGAAAAGCACGACCGAACTTATAGGTTGGTTTTCTATTGCTGCACATCTGATATAGGCTGGGTTCGGGGAGCGCGCTTTTAGCGCTATGAGCGCGCTCTGTCCTTGTTCAACTTTCAGTAAGTAACAGAGATAGAATGACGTTGTCAGCGCTAATAGCATCTCCCCGAACGCACTTATAATAGACAGACATAGGGTCTGTTCGCGTTGTTTGCACTTTTTGCACTCAGCATCTTCGCTTTCTCTTTCTCCAACGGCTAAATATATATTTATCTCATTTCAAGTGAAAAATGTTTGGGAATATCAAGCAACGCGAACAAACCTATAGAGTGAACACTGCGATAGTGCGATACTACGCCTGTAGGCAGAAAACGAGCCTTAGATAAATAAATAGTACAATTCCTATAATAATGCTGGGTCTACAATG
>NW_020212029.1:0-1399 GCF_003070985.1 Temnothorax curvispinosus | reverse complement strand
GCTAGAACGGAATGATCCCGGTGGCCGCTCTCAGGTTTCTCTCTGGTATCACGGTAACGCGCCAAACTTCAAAAAAGACTCCCCGATCGCTGCGAACCACACGGTTATAAAGAGAAACACAAAACAGAAACGTTAGCGGACCCTTCCCCCACCACCAGAGTTATCCAACCTGTATATACAACCGTGACGATAATGTACGGAAAACTCTACTTATCTTTGTAAAGGTGGAAGCACATAAAATTGCAGGAGCCATGAGCAGAATGCAGAAGCCATATGCGCATGCGTTGTGGTATCTGTAGAGCTCTACAAATACCATAGCGCATGCGCATATGGCTTCTGCATTCTGCTCAAGGCTCCTGCAATTTTATGTGCTTCTACCTTTAAACTTTTGACTGAGCTTGTACTGTTTTTACTGTTTTTACTCGCGTCAGTAATGTCAGTATACCATCGAGATTAGCTCGCGACGCTCGCGTTAGTATGCTATCGAGGTTATTTTGAATAAATAGACACGTCGGTATGACTTGATTTTTAACCTAAGAATCGTCAACTTTAACGCTAAATATCTCGCTTTGCAGGGCAGACCGCCGCATTTTTCTGCCAGATTCTTTCGTTTCGTGCCAAAATGCGTCGAATGAGCCTATTTTTTATTAATTTTTGAGGTGCAGTAGCTATTCTATATAAATATCGAAAAGGGTCTGAACTACATATATATCTAATCTTCATATGCGCAGTGTTGCACGATCTTTACAGGTTAGCTGTCGTATGCGTCCACCGCTATGAGAAATTGTGTACTTTGTGTAACAATTGCTTCAAAACTAGATAGATAAGGGTCTTGTACTTTTGTAAGAATATTTTTACAAGTCTCTTTTGTCATCTCTTTGTTTTTCATTAAAATCGTATGAGTATAATAGTTTGATCACTACAATTAGAAACGTGATATAGGAAGCCGTTTTCGTCTTACGATACATGTAAAAAGTGCTAAGTTTGATTTCCATTATTTCAACTTTGGTATAGTCAAGCTTTTTCTACTTGCACGTGTGTGTAGAGCGTGTTTACATTAATATGCTGTTCAAATTTTAAAAGATTCCTATGAAAATGGGTTTTGTGATACAACTACCTTAATCGTTCACTGATAGTCTTGCGCACTATAATAGTTCTCCAACGCTTGTTTTTGACGACGTAACAAAACTGTGACTGTGTCGTGACGAACGTCAGATCTACTATTAGACGGAGAGCTATGGCTACATAAAAATGCAAAGTATAAGGTACATGAAATATTTATAGCTAGAGAGGTTCCATTAGCACTTCCGAACACTGAGTGACCAGTCTGCCTGCGTGCTTAGGAAGATTAAGGCGGGGGTGGACGGTCAAAAATGACAAATTTTACAAGGAAAAAAAT
>NW_020212028.1:0-2671 GCF_003070985.1 Temnothorax curvispinosus | reverse complement strand
GATGCGCAATACAAAGGTACAGGCAACAGGAACAGGGACTTAGATAGCACAAGACGTCCTGAATATGTCCAGGATGTCCTCAGGACCGTCCTTAACATGTCCAGGATGTCCTGGGATATTTTCAGGATATTTAGTTGTTTTCCAGATAGCCAATAACATCCTCGGAAAATCCGAAGGACATCCAGGACAACATGTATTGTTGTAAATATTTTATATGAATATTTTATTTGACTTTATTAATTGTTGTAAAATACTTAAAGTAATTTCAGAATGTTAAGTACCGTAATAAATTATATATTTTTCATAAATGTCCATTACACTTAAATAGCATAAAAAATCCTAAAATTATCCTACGCATGTCCAGGATATCTTGAGGAATATCGCAGGATATCCTGAGTACATCCTATAAAACTCCTCAGGACATCCTGGACACATTTTGGATGATTTTGGGATATCTTTTGAGGCGTATCCATAAAGAATCTATAAAACGTTTAGTTAACATATTTTAATTATCCACCAAAGCTCCATTAAACATCTATGGTTAATCTATACAATGTCTAAAAGAGATCTATCAATACGTCTAATAGAGGTCGAATGGAGGTGTGAAATGCGGAACTATGGATGTCTAATGGAGTAGACGTCCATGGGAAGTTACATGGATGTCTAATGGAGGTTTTTAATCTCCATGATGGACGTCTAGTGGACGTCTATTAAAGCTTTTTGTTCTGTGTGGGCGGCATTTAGTGGGACATTAGCCATCTTTTAGCCATCTTTTAGTCGACTCTAAGCTCTAACGAAAATATATCTATACCGAAAATTCGTCATCTTATAGTCATTTTTTAGACATCTTTGTGATCTCTGGGGCTGTATCAGTGCAAAATAGACGATGACACAGGCAATAATAGACATAGAATTTCCGTCACGCTGGAAATTCTGTGCCTGTTGCCTGTGTCCATACAAGGTTTCTGATTTCTGTTCCCTGTTCCTATATTATATATGATGTACGCCATTATAGCACTTGGGCGTAAGGAGACCTTAATCCTACAGTCTACGTTTAAAGGTGAGATTTCATGGGCAGTGAAGTGCAGCAGCAGCGAGCAGCAGTTTAGTAGATAGATATGTTTATTGACTCCCCTCAGGGTTGCAAGGCGTTTTGAAGGGACGTTCCCAACCCTTTACATGCACATGGCGTTTTGCAGGGACGTACCCAACCCTTTACATGAATCTCATTTCTATCCCGACCTGGCCATAACGACCCTTTACACATTACATTACCTCCCTCCCTTCCACGTTTCATACTCCCATATTCCTTATTTTCTCCCTGTCCACCCTACTTCCATCTGCCACTTCCTCGCGCGACATGCTCTCTGCACCTTATCTGCACTTTTTTTCTCCTCAGCCGCCTCTCACCTTGCCTCCTTCGCTTCCTATCCGGCTCCTCTTCGCATCCTACCATCTCTTTGCCCTGCTCCGATTCTGCACACAAAAAATTTCTTAGATCTCTCCTTACAACCCACTATCTTAACCCTCTCCTTTCTTCCTTCTCTTGAGGAAACCCCCTTTTATTCTATCCCAAATAGACAGACAGACCAGCTTTCTCCATAGATATCCCCTTCGTCTTTAACCGCCGCCTCGACGTCTGGCCGTAATGCCACCCCGCTTGGCACCTAACACCCGGCGCCGTCTCGGTCCTCCTCTACTCACCCCTTCAAAGCTGCCCTCCTGTTCTTCGCCTCCTCCTGCCTCACTACTTTCCCTTCCCCCTCCCCGCTCGCCTGTCTCTCTTTCATCCTCCCGTTCGTTCCCGCTCCCCCCTCTCTGTTCTCCTTCCCTTCTTTCTTTTCCTTTCCCTTCTTTCGCCCTTCAAACTCCTTCTCTCTTTCTGCTTCCTCTCCTTCCTTCTTCCCTGCTCTTGCTTCACCTCGTTCACTTTCCTGTCCCGTTTCTCCGCTCTCTGCTTCCGCTTTCTGCCCGCTCTTCCGTCTCTCTTCCCTTCTCTACCTCCTCGTCTCCTCTATCCTCCGCGCGTGTTTGATGAGTATGCGTGGTGTGCGTAACCCTCACCTCTCTCCTCCTTCCCCTTTAGTCTCTTCCTCCTACCGTAAACTTTTCAACTCCTATCTTTTACCCTTTTCCTCTTTGCCTTCGCCTACTCCTTTTTTCCCCTTCCTTTAACCCTTTCTTCAATCTTCTTCGAAACTTTCCCTATCATGCCCCTTATCCTCTCCTCTCCCCCTTCACTTCCTTCCGCCTTTTCTTCACTACCCTTCCCTCATTCTCACCCTCTCTGTCTTCACTGTCCACTACCTCGGTGCCCGACTCTCCCTGCCTCGCCTCGTCAGTCTTCTTATCTCGTCCCTCTGCTCTTTGCTTCCGCCCTCGAGCCGCTCTTTCTTCTCTCTTCCCTTTTCACCTCCTCCTACAAACAAACTTTCCTTAGCCCCTGTCTCTTCACCTCCTCCCTCTCTACCACTCTACGTCTCCTCCATCCTCCGTATGCCTTTGCGTGCGTGCGTGCGTGCGACCCCCGCCTCTCTCCACTCTCTCTACCGCTTTCCTCCTCCTCCTCCTCCCGCCTTCATGTGCGTGTGCGCGCGTGCTTATGACTTCTGCCGGGTGGAGTTCCGAAAACGGCCGACCTCCGATTTCAATGAAACTTTGTGAAAAGCTT
>NW_020212027.1:0-2438 GCF_003070985.1 Temnothorax curvispinosus | reverse complement strand
TCAACCATCTCTGCCGTTATCGCAGAAATCTATTTCCAATTACTACTCGCCAATTAACGACTCTCGCCCGCCTTTACAACGCGCGATATCGGTTAGCCTCTAAAACACTCAATACTTTTCATCCCCTTAAACGGCACAAAGCACACGATCCTTCCATCTTTTCCATCCTGGCCTTACCTCATTCCCCCGCGTATTTCTGCCGGAATAAACTTCCCTCTATTTCTTTCGCACCCTCCTATCGTCGTACTCGCGCTTCCGCCGACGCGTTCTCCCGCCCCTAACCTCCTCTTCTTATTCCTCTCCTTCACCTCTTCTTCGTTCTCACCCTCGTATATTGATTACATAAGCGACCGAATATACTAACTCAGCTAAAAACGTCCTCTACCCCCGTGTGCCTCTCCTTCCCTCACGTCGCGCCCATCCTCCCCCCGCCCCGAAATGTCGTTTATGCCGGGACCATCTCCCCGGCTGCATCGTCATAGTCAAATGACTGCGGGAGGGAAAGGGCTGCAGTGCATTAACGACACGATTTTACGAATCCTCAGCACGATCGACGAAGCGGACTATCGCAATCACATCGCGCAGCGCGATAAAGGTGGTCATCGATTACACGTACTTGTGCCGCACGTACCCCCGCATAAGATGCATACATAATGTTGACCGGAAAGCCCTACGAGTCCGGGTTCTCTTATCGAGCACCGGTGCCTAAAGCCTACGAATTGTAGATGCTGGTGCTAAAGAAAATTTTCGTGAAAAAAGAAAAGACGAAAGTTTTCATTTAAAGATAATCACGAGAAAGAAAGATTATTGCAAGACAAGAAATTAATGAAACATGAGTTTACCATCTTGATTGACAATACATTTTCAAAACTAAAATAAATTAAAGTAGAAAAAAATATTTTATCTTCTGTTTAATAGAATTCGGAATTTGATTTTGGACTCTTTCGCCGAATTATTTTTAATTTTTATTTTATTTTATTTTATTTTTAATTAATATAAGTTAGACTTGTCTTAAGAAGAGATTCGTTTATTGTCCAATTAAATTACTGTAAAAATTAGAAACTCTTAACATGATATTCAAAAGCGGAAACGCGATTCAATTTATAAGTTTATTTAGATACAATTGATTTACAATTTTAAAGTAATGTTTCTATCGTTTGATAAAAAAAAATTGGAAAAAGAATTATGGAACATAAAAGACGGAGAATTACTGATAATTTTTATCTGATCTCCGCTGCAAAAGGTTGTTTTCAAAATTGCCGGTAAAGTAACAATCGTGATTTGTACCGTGGAAAACCTTACTTTATATACAATTTTTTCACGAATACTTGTATAACGAAACATGATACGAAAAGCGGTGCATAAAGCATCGTTATTGCGGTAGAAAGTTCAAGTAATATATATTACACGCTCACGTTCCGAGTACGCGTAATTCATATGCTCGGAATGCATAATTGGTATTGCCGATAAAATTAAAGTACTTTCGGCGAACAGTAAAGCGTCCATTAAAACTTTTCAGAGGAAGGATCGCATCCCCGTTCGCGGCGAATAGACCACGTTTCGCTTTTGAAGCCTCTCTCTAGTTACGATCCTTGCACGCTTATAACGTTTCAACTCGCGTAGTCGTTAAAAAGGCCTATAACTTTGACCACTGCGCCATTTCACTTGTTGAAAAGAATGTATTGTCTAAAAAGTTACATGTGCACCACAATTATATTAAGGTATTATTATTTAAGAAAGGAGAATTTTTTTTTATCGATGACTGTTGTCTCATTTTAGATTCGATAATTAGAGTGGAGAATTTCCTACGAGATATAATTACGAAGAACGGAAGAATAAACAATTTTATCTGTTAAAGAAAGCACATTAATTTCTCGCGCCGCTAAGTAAGTTTATTATCTTGTCGCGTTGAAAAAATTCGCGAAATTTTTTAATAGATGAGCTCTCTTTATAAAGTTATCCATTGTTTCGTAAAAAGTTATCTTTCTTTGTGAAGCTTCGAGTAACATTCTTCGGGAAAATATCGGTCAGAGAGGTAAATTTATCAGCAAACATCCATCTTCGTTCTCAATCGCGAAACTGCGAGGCAAAAATTCGTAATTTTTGCCGTATTCGTCGGACGTAGGGGAAATATAAAAGGTAAATGAGAGAGAGAGAGAAAGAGGCGAAACTGGGAAGTGCGAGGAGGAGGAAGATAAAACTATTAAGCAAATCCCAATCGAAATTTAATAGCGGACTGCAGTGTGCGTCGGGCGACATAAAATAATCGAGTCAAATATGAAAATGCCGGGGCGAACGGAGCGACGACGGGAGATTGCCGAAAAGAGGAAAAATTGATAGAATTATTGAAACAAAGGCCGTGGGCCTTTGGAGCCAGATCCTCGAGGACGCAAACACGCGAATTAATTTGCCTGCGACGCGCTTTTTTTTCCACGCTG
>NW_020212026.1:0-11335 GCF_003070985.1 Temnothorax curvispinosus | reverse complement strand
ATTCAAATAAAATTTTATTTATGATAAATATGCGATGTCACAGAATATATTTACATACATTTACATTTATATATTTACGTTTATATATTTACATGGATACAGAGATGTTTCTGATCATATCGTAAAATACACACATAAAATTATAAATTATAAATAAAGTATAAAATTATAAATAAACTTCTGCATCGAATCTATGTCGCGACTTCCTAGGATTACCTAAAGTGGACATTTTGGGAAACAAAACTCGGTCAGTCAAAACTGATCAATGACACCTATATACATACACGATGTATGAAAAATGTATATCGATTTTTCTCGGAGTAAATTTAGACTGCGCTTCAAAGGGAGATCGTTAGGCCAACAATCCGTTTCGTATCCCAGAAATTATTTTTCTGAACCGTCGTATACAGACAATCGTGCTGCTTTGTGAGAGATAAAAGGGAAAGGAAAGGGGTAAAACGAAAGGTTTCGCGAGTCACTTACGCGACCATTTGCATCTAACTATACGTATAAGCATCGAAATTTACATTTCACGGACAATTCCTGCCTGACAAATATCGGCTGTACGTGCGACGCCGAGCTTTGACCTCATGCCGCTTTTATCGTCGATCTTCGTGCCCATCCGTAAACCGCGTTACCATCTTCGTGCCACACTTGAAACAAACGTCGTCCCGGGGCTCATCGCCCTTCTCTCAGGACGTGCATAACTCACAACGGCGCACAATGCCTCCTCCTTCTCGAGCCGTGCAATTACATCGATTTCTTAGGAGTAGCGTGCTGCCCTTCGTGGTGTGCATGCGTGGCGTGTCCGTCGCGATAGCCGAGCGTGCGTTTATGATAATGAAGAAGCCGAGTGTCCCATAGAAGCGAGGCGCAAGTTCGACAAAGTGTCAGTTTAAATGCGCCTCGATTTTAATTACATTAATTTCACGATGAAACGAAAACGCGACTGATTTAATTTAGAACAACGAATTCGGTCGCAGATAGCGGCGAGAAATAATAGCTATAAATATGAAATTCTAATTAATTTAGTATCTCTTACGTTTGGTAATTATCTTTGATATTGCCATCTCTAGAAATCCATATTAGCGCGACGTAGGATTACATCTCGTCGGATAGATTACATCTTCGCAGGACGATTTTCCACGTGCGCGAGGTTCGATTTAAAATTTTAGGGAGCTCGTGCGGAGAGTCGTGGGCGCGTCCACGGATACACGCGTATCGAGGATGAAGGAGCGGTCGAGGGAGAAAGAGAGAGATCGAGAGAGGAAAAAGTAAAAAAATGAATGGGTTTTAAAACGCGATGGGGATCCGGTCCCGGCAGGCTCTGCCGCCGACCTTTTTGTTCTTTTTCCACGGCGAAATGAGCGGCGAACGAACGAAATCCCGAGATCGATCATCGACACGGAACCCGGTGCCGGTGTGGGAACGGGACGCGCGAGAGAGTCCTGCGTTCGCGAACGTGCGAGCGTGAAATCGGTGCGCTCACCTTCGATTTCGCTCTCTCAACGCGCATTCCGGGCACGTCAATGTGCGGATTAATAAAAAGCCGGGCTCCTTGAATCTCGCAATCCGAAGCGACTCGTTCGCGAGCGCGAGAATACTTCGCCGAGAATCGACAGACGCTTACGTACCATTTTATAAAGAGATTTTACTAGATATTCCTAACTATTAGATGTATAATAACTATTTTTTTTAAATTAAATTATGCAGTTGTTTATTTCTGTTATGTTCGCGAAATTAAAGAAATAATAAGGCTTTGCCTAAAATTGTTATTGAAACGGATTTCCGTTCATGATAGATTGACGTGAATCAATTATTTCTTTGTGTCACGTAATTCGGAATTTCTCACAATCGATTTTCTTCTCGTAATAGATAGGTATATTAAACTTAATGCATCACATTACGTGTTGATGACTAGTTAGAATAATGCGTTATTGTTAGCGTGACATTATAACGAATATAACGTCATTACTAATATGAGATAAACGTTACTTCTCAAGACAAAAATGATCAATGACGTTGGATGATCGATCGTATCCGCCATTATTCCCCCATGTCTCGTAATCACGGGGCGAATTCCTTCTCTCTAAGCGCTCTCATTGAAGTTGTTTCGCGCGAACAGGTGAGGTATCGGCGATACTTAACGCGCATAATCCGCGACGATAACGAAGTTTAATTGGACTGCGCTTAATATCTGTCTGGTAGTTGAGCGCTCACTCAAGAGCGTTCGTTTTAAGAGGAACTTCTCCTGTCGGGCAAAGTATATCTCGCATGTGCTCGACGATCAAACTGATGTCTCAAGATCTTGTTGCACGTTAGTAACGAACGGTATACCGGGCCAGACAAAGTTCTCTCTCGCAATCTACCGTCAAATTAGACGATGAGTTATTAAGTGCTCGCTCGCTCGCGCACTTACGCGGAACGCCGATACTGCTCGCGTGTTTCCAAAGTCGTTCGTTTTGTCATTAATTAACAAACGCGCGTGTCCCACATCGTCGTTGTTTATTAGGAGAATTAAGTTTAATCTTCCGATTGGAAGAGATTTTATTAGTGTAATTAGAAAACATTTAAATGGCTGTGAAGATAGTCATCTATATTGAGATGTTACTGATCATATAATAACTAATTTTATTACTTTTACAATTAAATTGTAACGTGTGAGTAACGTGTGCCGGTACAAAATTGAAACAACGCTGATGTAAAAAGAAAACGAAAATATATATGGCTAAAACGCAGAGAGGAAGAAAGCGATCGTTAAAAATTTTACTGTTACGAGAATTGTAATTAGGAGAGGACACGACTTTTCGTGATGGCCACGATTTCTCGCACGTAGCAAGTCCTGCGCGAAGGAACTTCTTGGCATACCTGCATGCTGAATCGTTCGGGCGTTCAGGCATTCCTGAAGTCTGGCTTGGTCGATAATTATGAGATATTAGTCAGTAATTTATAGCCGTCTCAGGGACCTTCTTTCGAAGGTACAGGCTCTCGCCTCGCGATCTTCCTCCTCTCTGCGAACCCCGATTGAAGAATGGCGGCTGTGGCGAATGGCTCTTCGTAGCGATGACGATGGCGATGATGGTGGCCTTTGATTCGAGAACCTTTAGGGTCGAATTCATTCTCCCCTTCGATTTCGTCCGTTTCCTTCTCCGTCACTAGCTCCGTTGAACGTTCTTTATCCGGAAATGCCCTGATCAAGCAAGATAGTGATCATTATTCGTTGACGTGTGATTGCTTAAGTGACTTGTTAGAAAGGTCGCCCTAAGTTTTTCAACGTGTAGATTTTTAGAATTTACTTAAGCATTAATATTTCCCAAGTTAGAAGTTACTAAAGAGAAAGAGATTTTATAAGCATTAAAGATGTAAGCAGATAATGCAATTCTATCTTTTGACTAATTTAACATAGACTTCAATTATCAAATGTCCTGGAAAGGTTGATTTTATGTTAATGAAGAATTTGCAGACGAGATGAATGATTTGGGAACTTTTCGAAAACCTCGTTGCATATGTATACAACGTTATTTCTGCAAAACGACTGCAAATAACCCGTTTTAAAAGCGGAAAACTTGATGATGCATTCTATATTCTCTGGTAAGATGGGCAATTCAAAAGTAACAGGCGTAAAACATGAATGATCGATAGACAATCCGAAGATTACACCGGAAGTTTCAATAAAAGACCCGCGCCATCTTCCTCTCCCTCTGCATGCGCTACCGCAGCTCATGTAGACCAGAAGACGCCATCCATCATCCTCGTGTTTCATTACACATCTACGCGCCTTACAGCGGAGTTACATTAGCTCCCACTAAGTATTTTATAAGGGATAGGAGGACGCGGCGCGCGAAAGCGTATAACATGATTTTTAAAGTCGTTTACCGCAAGAGCGGACGTACTTACCGTGTAAATCGAATCGATCAAAACTATACTTATATATATTACATCGAAGAGTAATTCGATTAGAATTACTCAATTATTTTCCCTGCATTGCGGATTCTCGCCAAAGTGAACACCGCGACTGTAATAATAAGCATACCTACAGTAATAATATATTAAGTGTCAGTAACAATAATATACATATTGATGTCTCGGTAGAAATTAGTTTTCCAATATTTGCACACCGAGAGAATATTAAAATTTGTCACATCATAAGAATTTGTCACATTTAACTTTATCTAATTTTGTTCTTTTTCCGTTTCAGGTAAGTACCACGAAAGCTTTCAATGCAGATAAATCGTCGTGGCGGTAAGCATACATTTAAAACGTGATGATATTCACAGAGAATACGTTTTGCAAAACGCAAATCGAAGTATAAATAGAACCGTTATTTGCCGCATTTGTTCCCATTACATAACAGCTGTCATCTGCTTATCGTGGCAGATATTCCAGGTTTGTCTCACGGATTGCACACCGATAAGAATTTTCGCGATAAGTGACATCAGTCGCAGCTGCACTTGGCGATAAATGCGAGTGCGAATGTATTGCGCAAATAGGCGGTCTCTGTTGCTACATTGGTCTCCTTGACGCACCCTATTTTCTAGGCTCGCATTTACCTGCCACATTTAGCGCTAAATTCTACTCTAAAGAGAGGCTTATAAAAAAGAAAAAAAAACATGCTTTAAGTTCTTCCTGAATATTTCGGTATGTGCCGAGTGATCTCGGATAATAAAAGAATTTTATATTACACGCTACGTTACACAATTTTCCTACAGCGGTAAACCGATAATCTCACGATCTTCCGAGCTGCATCTTTCTCGTTCCTCGAGCACTTTAAGTTTCGCAAAGTGATTAGTATTTTTTTTTCTCGTTCAGAATATTTATTCACATCGAGAACAACAGATACAGATAATTGAGCCGCGTTATAATGCGAAATTTGTTCAATGTTTACACGTACATAAAATAATTTGGTTCACTTTATTTGAAATTCAAATTTTTTTGAAATGTAAATAATTACACGAGAAAAACATGGTTACGAGTTAGAATTAAACTAGTCTCTCGGATATAAAAATATTCAAATTAAACGTTACGTTTATACTTGTGTGTGCAAGCACGCAAATGAAATATTTACCCGAGAGAGTTGGGCGAATTTCACGGTGCGTTTTGCGAGGCATTAAAAGAGGTATCGAGACCAGCGCGCGTTGTTCCCTTCGACTCATCGTCTTTTACGTGCGGTAAATCTGATAACCGGCGAACGAGGATCGTATTCGTCGTCAATGTTTATCGAGACTGGCGAAGAGTTGTTTAAACTACGCGAGCCGATGTCCGATAGCTGAGAAGCAGGCACGGGGGTTCTCTCGGACGGACACGGGATATCCTCCGAGAAAACACCGTCGCGTCGAAATGTTTGCGAGAAACTCGATGCGAGTTTGTCGAGCGATCCTTGCATGGGTGTAGCTTTTAAATGATGTTCCACTCCTTTCTGCAATTTAAACTTATGTAAATAGATACGGGGAGAATCGTTTAGTTCCTCAATATGCATTAATCTTATCATTATTGCTCAACTGATTTCTCTTTCCATATGTGCGATAAGTGAAGATGTGGAAATTTCATCGAATCTTCCCATAAATCTCAATAAAAGAGTTATTAAATGACTACATCGATGAACACGTTTGAAATAGATTTAATTATATAAATCAGATTTTTCATATACATGATTTTATATTTTAACAAACATTGGCATATTATATACCTATATTTTTCATCGCATGTTATATATTTTCTATATAATATATTTTATTATGTATAATAACTTATAACTTTCGTATAACTTTGTAGCTATTACAGGTATTTATTTGCTCTTTGATATCTCTATCTTGATGCTTGAGCAATCATATCGCCGAGAAAGTATACTGTACTGCTACTGGAACTCGACACATTTACGCATATAACTTCTCTTTTAAATCATTATAATTGCGTAAGTTAATTTTTATCTTTCATATCTATCTGCATACCTATCTTACACATGTATCTGCGATCTTGACGCATTACGTGAAACAGTTTAGATTTTTAATACGTACTCTTGGAAAATGCGAACGGAGGGAAGCAGACAGCTATTTTAATTAGCCGTTTGTTAATTTGAGTGCTGTCAAGTGCAAGATTGTTATATTCGCATACGTATCTGACGATCAGAATGAACGGTATTTCCAATTATAATCGCCGTCGAACACATTTTTCTCACAATAATATCGCAATAACACGTTTCTCTATTTCCATATATAGGTACATGTAAAAATTAAGATTTTTCACACTGACACCGGCATCGTCGTTCACGTGTGAATTAAAGAACTCGTGCGCGATAACGAGCCGGCTGCAGGTTATACTTTACGGGGCGTATAAGCGCAACGTACGCGATCGCCGTAACGCTGCGTAATTCGTTTTGATTAGCCCGTGGAAGACAGGCCGATACACTCGAGCGATAATTAGAGGGGGTGCCCGACGACGGTGTTTCGCGGGGTGACAAAATGCGTCTCGTTTCGCGACGGTGACGACGCGTCGTATCATGCGAATTTGCCTGGTGCGTGTGACGCGCGTGAACCTAATTAAAACGGGTCGAATTCCGTGTGTAATTAGGGATTAATCCGACACCGAGCCGGGGTGAAGATAGGAGACGCGAGGGTATCTCCCTTCGCATCGCCATCGTGAAAACAATTATATAACATATAATTAGCGGAGAAGCTCAAAAGCATCTTCGTTTCCATTTCGAAATTACACATACTTATATATTTTTTTTTATTCGGTCTTAATTTTAACTCTTTACACATAAAGTGTATACGCATACTATAAATTGCACCAGAAATCGGAGCAAACTGATGTCGCATAAGAGGATATATTAAAAGATATCTTTACTTATTCGTTAGAATTGTATCGAATTCGTTTAATTTTGGTGGTGTAACAAATCTCCGCGTCTATCTTAAAGCTAAATCTCGTCAAGTAAACGGCGAAAAGTATTACGAAAATATTTCACAAGTCATATATTTCATTCTTACTTCAATAATAACTTGAGTTTGCACGATAAGAAAAAGTAACTCGTAAAGTCGTAAATTACAGTAAAATTGTACGTCAGGTAAGACCGTAAATTACGAACAGGCTTTCAGAAATTGCGGCGCGTTAAAAGTGCGTATTTTCTCTCAACCTTGAACATTTCTGTCATTTAACTGTCACGGCTATTTGTTCTTCGTGCGGGCATTTTTGACCCATTATATGTTGTGCTGCGACCTTCCCTTCGGAACGTCACGGCATCTCTGAACGTCCTCTTCGTGCGAGGTGGACAGAACAGTGGCCGAGGATATACCCCCCGAGTCTTGATGTAAATCCGCTATCTTAACCCTCTTCCCCGCGCGCGATTCCCTTTATCCCTCGCTGATTTTGCCCAGCAATTTTCGGCCATTGTTCCACCCGCGAGGTTTCTTCGTGCTCTTCCGCTTCTTGTTCCTTTGGCTCGCTTTCTCTTCATCCTTCTCGGCCACATTCTTCTCCTTCCTCTTCTTCTCATCTCCGACTCTTCCCCTGAATTCCATTGACGATCTCTCATCTTTTTTTCTTTACAATCTCCGCCTATGTGGGAACTCTCTCAGTTACTTTCGTAATCGATTAGCCTCAATGCTCGTGACTTGATTATTTAAAAATACCAAGTAGAATAAACTGTAAGATAAATTCTCAATGATTAATAGGTATAAATTTGAGAAGTGCCGATTAATTGGAGGAAGTTACACGAGAAAATTGTTCAAGTCTTATTTAAATCTGAAAAAGAATATTGATAAATGTGATGAATTTAGCTCGTCGAAAAATTTATCTTGTTTTATAAAATTGATCAAGACCGAGATATCTAATAAATTTCGTTGAGTCCGGAATAATATATTAAATGCACTGCATTAGCTAAAACTTACGAATATGCATTAGTGTTTACAAATGCATTCTGTCCTTCCAGGATGGAGCGCATGTCAAATTCAGATGGTCACATTTAGCGTTAAACGCGCCGCTAAACGCAGGCGAAGAATGCGGGCCTTCTCAGCTTACGAGGCTCCCGCGTGTAATTACATGCAGCGTCCGAAGAATGCAACCGCATTATCGCGCGACAAAGAGGAAGGGAGGCTTTTATGAAATTGAGGAATTCAGACCCCGGGCTCATCTCTCTCTCTCTCGCTTTCTCTCTCTCTCTCTCTCTTTCTCTCTCTCTTCCCCTCCCCCTTTTTCTCTCTCCCCCTTTTTCTCTCTTTTTCTCTTTCTCTCTCTCGCAGGTCCATGACGGAAGTGCCGTTGTTTTTCATTGAACGCCCGCGACCTAAAATGACAATGAAACTAATGAATGGACTTCCTCCGACGCCCGCAATTAATGTAATTCTGCCGCACTGAATAGCTATTTAAATTTGCCTGGGAGGTGGGCGCGAGAGAGCTTGTGTCAGTAAAATTAATTCGTGCCGCGATATACACGGAAGTGAAGCAGCAGCAGCCGCATCCAATGTATGCGCTATAATAATCGCGCTAATTGGATCGGTAAGGCGTGACGCTGTGTTGTTCAAAATCTACATCGCTCTCGGATGCAGCTGTTTTTTTTTTAAGACCGATCAACTGCTTTATTTCGATATATAATTGGACAAAGAATATTCGTATATTTGTGACACGCGAATACATAAAAATGTCTACTATAATAAGCTATGCCGTTTATATTATTTACATTTAATATATATATTTTTATTTAATTATTAGAACACTTTTTGAAAAAATCGGGAACTCCAGGATTTTATTTTTTTTAGCGGGAAAAGCTAAAATTTTATCAATTACATCGAAATTATAAAAATGGAGCGAAACTTTAGTTAGTTTCCTGCATTGAGACAATCTGTTCCGTTTTACTTTGTTAATCGGCTGGAAAAATAATGAGTAATATCGCTTTATCAGCTTTTCCGTGCAGAATTCAATTTATTTCGCGAGATTCCTTTTACAAGTGTATTACCTCATTTACCATTCACCAGTTACTGCAGGTTATATTAAATACGGCAAGTTAAAGCTCTCGTTTGTAACTTCCTCTGAGGTAGATTTTTCTCTGCTTAATGATTTGTTCCGTGCTTTTATTGTGATTGAAGCTCATTCACGTCGCGGTGGTGAGCTTATCCGTTTTCACGAGCTCTTTTCTTCCTCCGTTACTTGTTTCCTCATTAAATTTGCAGACGTCCAGACAGGTCACGCAAGTTCTTTTTTCCGACTTAGTATTATGATTGAGCTAATTTCAAATTATTTTCATATAAATGTATTATTTATTATGAGAGAAATTCATGAAGAAATGTTCTGTCTATATTACTGTTGTTTACATGACTCTAATTTTTACTAAAATATTGTCTCACCGTTATTGCTTTTAATTGCACATTTTTTCCGGAACTCCCTTCGTACAATTATCTATAATTGGCAATAATATGACAATCTCATGTCGAATCTACATGAAATTCCGTGGATGGCAGAAGTGACAGAAAATTTCACGTTACGCCACATCGCTTCATTATTTTCCGCGTCAGAAGCCACCGACTGTGTCGACGATAAACGTGCGCGGCCGCGTTCGCATCGTAACGCTAAAAAAAAAACGAATGAGAGAATCGTCAGAAAGAGAGAGAAAAACGAGAGAGAAAGAGAGTCGGAAAATCCAACCGTCTGATCCGATTCGGAATTTCTTCCGGCCGACGCACACGACGCATTTTCCCCGGGCTGCTGAGCGCGCATTCGTTTAGCGCTCGAATCATTCACAATTAGCCCGCACGCATTCGCGCGCTCACGCGTGCACGCACACCTCCACGTACAACCCCCCTGTGACGCCGGGATGTGCGCGACGTCCTACGCAAAAAAATTGCAGGGAGTACGCGTAATGTTCGTTAAAAAATGGTGCCAATGGTAGTCCACCTGCACGCTTGTAACGCGCCACTCTCTGATTCATTTATTACAGGATTGATCTCCCGTCCTCTCCTCCTCACTCGCCGAATCGCGTACCTGCGTAACAAACTCATTCGTTGTTTGCATTTTATTTAGGGGGAGCGCGCGCGTTACGATATTTGAAAAACAGGATGTCTCGCGTTGTCGCCCCTGCAGAGATAAACACGTCCAAGTTTTTCTTTCTCGTTAGAATTTTATCACGTTTCTTACCAATCTTACGAATTTCTACACAATTAATGCAATGTAAATATAAAAGTAAAAAAATGTAAAATTGGCAACACTTTATCTCTATATATTTTAATTGGATATCAGCAATATTAACAATTTGATCCCTGTATATTGTTAATTGGGATAAATATTGAAGTATATTAATAATTTTTTTGAATTTTATTCGTTCATAAAACGTAGATTCGATTTATTTTTGGCGGTGCCTCGAAATGTTGACTTTCCGCGGATTACTCCGCTCATGTCTGCACGTTTACACATAAATCCGTCTTCGTGGTCTGGTGCATAACGTGGCGGAATAAATGCGCAAGTGAGAACAGTTTACACGCAGAATGTGTTGTACGCGAGTATATATCGCGCGCGACATCTTAATTAATACGCTTGATGGTTGGTAGTTAATTTTTCATCCACCACGGGTTTCCTGCGACAGCGCGGTGTTGGTAAAAGCGTGGTTACCTTTTTTTATTATTTTTCTTACATGTGAAGTTGATGGATTATTGTGAAAGAAAAAACGCAGATCCATTTACCAACGTGATCATCTAACGTTATCTAGTCATAAATAAAATAATGAGAAAGATTTAGAAAACATTATTCAATAAAGAGATCTAATGACATGTTAGTTATCTCGCTTTTTTGTTGCATTGCATTTCC
Source organism: Temnothorax curvispinosus (assembly GCF_003070985.1). Taxonomy (NCBI): domain Eukaryota; kingdom Metazoa; phylum Arthropoda; class Insecta; order Hymenoptera; family Formicidae; genus Temnothorax; species Temnothorax curvispinosus. The sequence goes on along the minus strand of NW_020212026.1, from coordinate 547 downwards.
TCACACGTTTTTATCATATTATTTCTTACCACTTATCGAAATTTTCCTTGAAATCAGGCGTGTCGGGTGATTATATGTTGCGGTGCCAAAACCAGCGATCAACACCCAGCACATTTACGAGCAGCGTAAAGTTCTCACGTGCCTCGATGCGAAAATTCATTGATACCGGTGTCGATTTCCATATTATCAAACGCGCCGTGAAAACGCGTATTCGCGACGCAGTTTGTAATTAAATCTTACGGATCGAAAACCTGTTCTGTTACGGGAGCGCAATCTGCGAAAATCCGTGTACATTTCTAATTATATCTATCTCGTGGAAAATAGCTGTTTAAGATTATAATCTGATGTTCGAACGAAATTCTCATCGTTTACGTGCTTTTCATGCTGATTAGGTATCGTTCTCACATCGCTTATTACTTCTTTACGGGTTATTTAGTTATTTTGTGCATTGCGGCGTACATTAACAAGATAGCTATCGCTAACAGCACGCCGCGTGAAAAAGAAATCTGATATATGACCATAATTTCTACAAATCGCGTCAGGTTCT
>NW_020212025.1:0-2467 GCF_003070985.1 Temnothorax curvispinosus | reverse complement strand
TGGTACTTTACTCTTGTATGTATGGGGTGTTCACGTTCGGGTCGGTCAAAGGGGATAAGCACGAAAATTTCATTGTGCATATTTCGAGAACACATTAATCAAGAAACATTTTAAGACAAGAATTATTTTGCTTTCTGTATTTTAACTGATACTTTACTCTAATATCAGTAGTATATAGATCCTTTTTTTACGTATATCTTTTAAACTATTACAGATAAACTAATTTGGTTTGAGACATTTAAAAGCACATAAAAAGCACATAATTGTACTGTATTAAGTACTTTAATTTTTAATATAATTTTAATGAGTAGGGGTGCTAGCTTATGTTAAGCCAGCATCCCCACTTTTAATTGCAATTTTCCATGAAACCGTTCGAGCACAAAAAACGTGAATAGAACACATAATTAGCACATAAAGAGCATTTAATTTCTACATATGTGTTATTCTGCTTTTTTTGCGGAGGGGGAGGGGTGCTAACTTAACAGACATAATATATTTTGATACATAGACTAAATCACTGAAGATGTTACAAATATTTCTGAAGTTGAATGAGAAATTCTTATTTTTCAGCAACTGTTTGGTAAAGATCCGGAAAGATTAATAATCTGTTTAAAAGGAAAGAATAAGAGTTTGGAAAAAAATAGTAAAAGAGTTATATTAAACTAGAGCACCTGTATCGCATTGCCTAAAAAAGAGTTAGAAGGCACCTTAATTTCCCTTATCCGAAGGTTGACTTCAAAAATCCCTTCCTAGGATCCTGTTACGTCCAACCCCGGGATTAAGATATGAAAATCTGGGAAGCAAGGGAAAGGCTAGCCAGAGGGGTCGGGGGAAGGGAGGACGCAGCTAGATGCTTACAAATGTAGCTCGCAGGTACGCGCTCTGAGACGCGTGGCGCGAGCCGAACGCACTTTTACGACTCAGAAAAGGTCAACGTCCGTAAAGACGTTAGGACGCCTTTTGTGAGCAGTGCGATCATCGGTCCTTTTTCGAGTCAGAGAATTTAATCCCTTTAACTCAGGATCGGACCTCGTGCAATTTCGAGTGGTGGAAGAATGGTGGGTGAGGTCTTAGATTATAAATAAATAGAAATTTATATTTAACGTAAATAAAACATTTATTATAAATCGAAGTTAAGTAATCTGTCGATATTACAATGGGTGAGAACTAGGCAAATTAAACGGGAGATTGAAAACATTTTACAATGGAAATGTATATGTGTGTACTTCTCGCGGGTGTTACATAAGTGCGGGGGTGATCGGGCAAGATTTCTAAGGGGATACCTACTTGAAAATGCACATCCTGCCCGCTATTATTACAATTTGTTTTAGGATTGAAGTTACATGAATTTACTGTGTGTGTGTGTGTGTGTGTGTGTGTGTGTGTGTGTGTGTTAATCGATGAAGTACAGTATATGAGAATTGAAATAAATAAAACTTAATTTTATAACTATCAATCTAAGGTTACGATCTCAGGACCGCCTACTTCCTCGAGATCGAGAGTCGAGGCAGTTGAGGAGGTTGGGGACGAACTTCGGGAAGAGGGGGGAGAATCGGGAGGTTCTAGGAAGCGGGCTGGATCGGGGTTGTCGGGGACCACGCGAGGAGGGACCACGCGAAACGGAGCCACGCGGCAAATAGGGCGATGTTCGACAATTGGGCGAAAAGGCAGGACGACTGGGCGATAGGGCAGGATGTTAGTGGGACGATTCTGGTTCGAACAACCGGGTTCTTCTGTAAACGCTGGTAGGGGCGGTGGGATGGCGAGTCGCGGAGGACCGGCGTTGAGCTGCTCTCGGGGGAGTTCGATCTCCCGTCGCGCCCGCTTGTTCTGGCGATTTCTCTGTCGCCTGATTGTACGGAGGTTTGGTTCCTGAGGGGCCAGGACTTTCGGGTCCACTAAAATTATTTACTTATTTAGTCGATCTCTCTCGGACCCGGCCGGAAGCGAGCAAAAGAAAATCGTTGAGCTTAAAGAAAGGGGAGAGAGGTCAGTGGACGGCTGGGCCCACGACAGCGACGAGACGCCGGGAGCCAAGTCAGGCCTACCACAACGCCAACGACCGCTGGGAACTCGATGCCTACACTAACCGACCCACGAGCATAAGCTCAGGGAGGTCAGTGGACCAGCTGAGTCCACGACAGCGACGAGACGCCGGGAGGTAAGTCCGGCCCACGACAACGCCAACGACCGCTGGGAACCTGCTGCCTACACTGACCGACCCCTAAATATATAACGAGCTTCCGGGGTCCGACAATCGATAGACCGTTTAAGGGGGGCGATAACGCGGAAAAAGGATTAAGAAAATTATGGGACTTACTACTTGATGAGTTCGAACGAGTCTCAGTACGCTTTCTCTCAATGGACGTTGGACTCGTCGGTGAGTGAGTTGGGGCGACTGGTCCGTCGGATCTGCTGCACTGACTCTAAACGTGACTCTAAACGTGAGCTTTTCGAAACGAATGAG
>NW_020212024.1:0-9282 GCF_003070985.1 Temnothorax curvispinosus | reverse complement strand
TATTCCCTGTTCCTATTGCCTGTTGCCTGGCATTGTGCAAGGGGCTTAAGAATCGGTGAGCACTTCTTTATCGACGCTGATCGAGTTCGCCCGCGACTCCAGCATCCCCTTAATCGGCGTTTGTTCTCGAAGCGGGCTTTCAATAGATTCCATGCAATCTCAAAATTGTCGGCAGTTACTTTGATATTTTTAACGCATTCTAACGCGCGATCCTTCAGGCAAGACGTTAAGAAGTGCATTCGAGAAAAATTTAAAAGGTCGCGAGTTTCAATAATCAGCGATGTAAACCGATCACGGAAGCTCTCCCACTCCTCGTAATTACCATCAAACGGCGGGAGCTGAATTGGCAGAAGATGAGACAACGAGAACGCGGGCGACGGCATTGTTGGTGACTGCATTCCGGAACTGAATGAATGGCTCGGACTTACAGGTTCCAGCTCCTCCAGATTCTCGTTCATGTAGTCGAGCGCTCGCTGGTATTTCTCCTCGTGTGTCTCGTATTGGTGTTGGTTGAAGTAATCATGGGTTGTTCGCTCGGCACCGGGGATTGCGGCCATGAGCGCGAAATGCCCACCGTGGATATCTGCCCAGGTTTCCTTCAATGTCGTAATTCTGCTGCGAATTTTAGCTGCCGTGAGGTTGTTTCTTCCCAACTTCTTGTAGTTTTCTAGCGCCCGATCCACCGCTCGCAATCGCTGGTACTGTCTCTCCAGCAGTTGCTCACTCATGTTGTTTCGCTGCTGAGTGAATCACTCCCCGAACTCGTGACTTGTATCGCCTCGATCCGGCTCGAAGGACTAGAATGTTTTGAGGAGACCTCAAGGCACGATTTACCGGCACCGCCCTGACAAGGGCGCGAGGCGTAAAGATTTTCTTCGCTGAGGAGTGGGTCTCGTACAAGTGAATCGACACCGGAATTTGGTTGCACTTTCACTTTAATTACAAGAATAGCGTGTAATTACAAAAATAGCAGGGCGAATGGCTGGAGTGCGCCTTGTGCTCTCTCTAAGCCAAGACTTAGTGTGATGCAGCCCTTGCTCGGGTGCTCAGCGTGCAGTAGTAAAATCAAACAGTGAGCGCGATAACTCAGGACGATAGCTCAGTTCGACCGCTTTGTCGCACGGCTCGACAAGTAGAGAGATTGAGGATCGATCGCGATCGCCCTTCCTCCCGACCCAACAACTTGACGGGAGTTTCAAACTCAGGACGGACGAATCCCGTCGAATCCCGACGAATCCACGATGTGACGTGATACCTTAACATTAAGGAAAAGCGTGCGCGTTTTTGTGTTTGCGATTTCGTGAAGGCGAGATCACTATGGGCGGCGGTTTGGGAGGATCGTGCCGATCACGATAATCGCGCGTGGACGCGCCAGAACTTTCACTTTAAGGACCGCGCTCGCACGCGACATCGCCCAATGCTCTCGCTTTTCTCTGGATCCTTCAAATATCCTTATATAAAATGGAGTAATTGGTTTTCTTAGCACTAGAATGATATTTTTTGCTTGTGAATTGTGCGTACATGAATATCAATCGCAATATAAGATCGCGAGCTAAAAAATAATTTTTTTTTTCTTTCTGTGGCAAGAAAATAATAGAGCGCTATCATTTCTACACACCACTTTCCCCTAGTTACCCTATATGAATAATAGAACTTATAATAATAATATATTTGTAAGCATTAAGAAAGACGTTTCAACAATATGTCATTTTCAGTCATTACATAAACTATTATATGCATACGTTTATTATTATTTGCAAAAATAAATTGTGTTATAATTACCATGTTCTCGTGAATTTAAAAACTTTTTTGACGATGTATATAACGTTTTTCATCGTTATATATGTATATAATGAATTTGTAAGTACTAAATGATCCATTCATATTAATTCAATTTTTGAAATATTTTGCTTGTAAAATTATCAAATAATTATAGAAAATAAAATTATAGTAGAAATCAAGATTAAATTTGGTTTATCCATGCATATATATCAGATTTTGCAAATTATATGTAGAATTTTAAATTAATAGGATATTTAACTTTAGATCAAGGCCAATAATTGTCAAGTTAAAGCAATATCTTATATGTGTCCTTCTGTATTTATTGTTCAAACATAACGATCATGAAAAAAACAGTCGTCCTCGCGCGGAAAAAAGTTCTGAGGCCATCGTGCGAATTAGTTGCAAGTCTTGTTCAAGCTTGAGACGCATTTGTTATATTATAATTATATATATAACAAAATATAATAAATACTGCACACTACATCTTTTTGGGGGCTCAGCCGAGATCAAATAGAACAGATTTGGGAGACGTGTGTTGCCAGATATCGGAGAGAATGATGTTGCGAGGTTTTTGAGATTGTCCTGCGGCTGACGATTGCGACGACGACGGCGGCGATAGTGAGGAGAGTGAATGACGAGAATTGATAAATGTTTTGGCTTTTTCACATTATGTAATAGTGATATTAGAAACTCATATCTATCTCTAAAATGTACATTATACAGTTTTAGTCGAACGAAGAGAAAATCTGAGAAGATAAGAGACAACTAAACCAAATAAATATACTTTAATTATCTAAAATATGGAGCATCTAAAATATGTAAACATCTTAATGTTTATTTTATTTATATTTTTTGAACTGCAGACTAATATAATTAAGTACTAGTATAAGTTATTTAGATCCCGTTGATACACACTTGACAAAACGAATGCAAGTGCGATAGTTAGCGCACTTTGTACTGTTGCATGTACGGTATATTTGCATTGGAACAATTATTTTCGAAATTCTTTTCTGATCTAAATATCAAGAGTGATAATCGTTGCATATTATCAGACAGACAACATAAATAATAAAAAATTATAATTTCAATGCACTTATAAGCTTAATAAATTCTTTGACGTCAATAATTTCAATTGTTAAATAAAACATTTTTTTCTACATAAATTAGAAAATTTATAGTTACAATATACATATGAGTCTATAAAAAATGTTTCAGCAATATGCACATATCATTTTCATTCATTGCATAAAACATAATGCATATTCTTTTTATTATCTACAAAAATTGAATATGTCATAATCAAGCGACGCGATAGCCAAGTTCTAGGTCGCGACGTCAAGTACATAAAAAGAGAGCTAGCAGACGACGCTACCAAGTAGCTTATCCGGAGTTTTCGAGCCGATCGATTTTCCGAATCAAATATCTCAAGAAAAAAAACTGCGATCATCTGACGACAGTTTTCTAATATAACATTGATACGAGCTTTCGATTGCGACCAATCTGATTAAGATTGGTGCAGTCAATACTGAGATCTCGAAATCTCACATGTCAAAAGTGTGAATCTTTTTGGCGAGATCTCAGCAAGAAGTTCAGATTTCAGTCACACTGACACGCGTTTGCACTCACACACGCAAAGCCAGTTTGTCTCTCAAAACGCGTTCATACCGTTCTGGTCAGTGCAATCAGTGTAACCACATTCACACGCTCACATTCCTTGATGTTGATTAGTTATTTCTAGAGGGCCTCTAGTTATTTCGCTTATATGCAATTTCGAATCTCGAAATTGTCATAAGAGTGAAATTGATATTTAATGATGTTGGTTAGTTATCTCGCTTGAGTGTCAATGCGTGTCAAAAGGTCAAATTGGTTTCGCGTTTGACAGTGCGAGGTTACAGAAAGAGTTTCAAGAAATAATTTTTCAACAGAAAGAGAGAGAGAGAGAGAGAGAGAGAGAGAGAGAGAACGGAAGGGGATACAAAAAAGGTATATATTCCAAAAATATTTTAACATATATTATACTTATGTATAGCATGTATGCATTATGTAAGTATGCATGTATGTATGTACATTTGATTTCGATTACAGATTATTATAAATACTTTTTCCTTAATATTAAGGGAGGACAAATAAGAGAGGAAGAAGAAAAAGAAAGGAAAAAGGACCTCCAGAGCGAGCGATAGAGAGAGAGAGAGAGAAAGAGAGCAGAGAGAGAAAGAGAGAGAGAGAGAAAGGTACTTATACATGTATTTCAAAAATATTTTAATATATTTTAGTATCATATGTAATATGCGGACCTTTGTTCGTGGGCAGGTAGAGCGGGTAAAACTGGATCGAAAAGTCTTTTATCATATTAATTGTAAATTTCTTATTAATTAATGAGAGAAATTACTTAACACAGATACGCGAATCAAAGTGCGTCTGTGCGATTCGACGAGAAGGAGCAGTCCAACTACGTTTTGTTAGGTGCGTGTCATTGGAAGGAGTGAGAATAACAACGACTATACATGAGCGACATTTCTGCGTAGCCGTTGCTATTTATAAAGCGCTCCTCCTAATATTTCTCCACACGAGTAACAACGTGAACGTTGGGATGCTCCTATTCGTCAAATTGCACGGACACAGCCTAATTTGCGTATCTGTACTAATTAATTTCTTATTAATTATTACTAATAATAATTTAAATTTACAATAATTGGTTCTTATTATTCTACGTATAAGGGGCTGCGCATAATAAAAGGAATAAAGAACAGGAAATGGGGAATAGGGAACAGTTCATTATTAATATATGAAATTCATTAACATATGTAATTTATTAAGGGGTTAAATTACCCAAACGTGTTAAAAAATGAGGTTCAATTTAAAATACAAAATGGCAGCGTGGCAGCAGGTCGAACGCGGACGCTTTTTTTCCATGGTGGGCAGCATAACAATTTTTAAACATTACCTAGGACAAAATAAAAATTTGTTTCGTTATCTACATTAGTAGGTACACAAGATTATTAAAAAATAAAATTTCCCGGAAATTTCTTTTTCAAACTAGTGCTATTTTGCGAAAAATAAATATTTTATAATAATCTTGTGTACCGCCGTAGAAAAACTAATGTAGATAACGAAAAAACTTTTTTATTTTGTCCTAGGTGCTGTTTAAAAATTGTTATGCTGCCCATCATTGCATGGAAAAAAACCGTCCGCGTTCGACCTGCTGCCACGCCACCATTTTGTATTTTAAATTGAAAAAAATTGTTTTGTATACCTACTTATATGCAGAATAAACCCTTTAAACTATTTTTTGATTGCTTTATTAGTAGTGAAAAATAAAATTCCAAAAATAAGCTTTATTTTTTAACACGTCTGGGTGATGTAACCTCTTAACACAGAATAGACGAATAGAGGAATAGTGCTAAGGAACAGTAATAAAATTTTATTCTATATTTTATATGCCATATACACAATAACGCATATATTAATATTAAGCTGTTCCCCTATTCCCTGTTCCCTGTTCCTTATTTCTTTCATTGTGTGCACCTCCTAAAAGTATCAAAGGTAAAGTCATCGAAAAGTGAATTCTTTATGAGATATTTTATATTTTATAATAAAAAATATGACAAAATTTAAAATATCAGAAAATTCTTGACAAAAGAGAGCTTTATTATAGCGTTTTGAAAACGTTTCAACATCAGCTACAAGCTACAAGACAAAAATATGTGATAAAGAATAGGGAGTTGTATTTAGAAAAATTAAGTCGACCTAACCTAACCTTGAAATAGTGCTTTAACCTTGACCCAAGGTCAAACAAAGGTCATCCTCAAATGACCCTCTCAACACTGAACAACTTTTGTCTAAAAAGTTTTTTTCTTAAACTTACAACTTTTGAAATTTGAGTGAATTAATTAAAATGAACTACCTTGTATATTGTTACACATATAACATATAACGTTTTGCGCGGGCTCAAAACTTTTTCCTTTTTTTTTTTTGTCTAAATTCCTTCCCTAAACCCTCTTTGTTCTTACTTTTTTCTTCGCAGACAATTTTTTTTTCCACTCTTTAAGTTATATTTTCCTCTCTTAAATTTATGTATTATGACGACGACGAGTCCCCTCGGTCTCGCCGGCCGAGAAAGAGCGCGCCGTCAATTCTCACTGAATGAATCGGTCAAAATAATAATTACTGTTATTAGATGTTAGTAAGAATCACGGTAGCTCGACCAGGTACTTCCGCCAAAGCTTGAAATGGGCGCCAAGTGCAAATACGCGCACCACGTTACTCTAATTCCCGACACTAAATTTCTCAGGCGTGAGTTTTAAAGATTTTAGATCGGTGTTAGATCCCGGATAGAAGGAGGAGAGGGAGCGCAGCGCAGTTAACACTCACGAAATATAACAAGGATAACAAGCAGCGTATATTTCATATTAAGGCATTTCTGAAAGGGATCGGTATTACAAATCGTCTCCCACACTCTCGGAAGATACAACGGCGATAGTTCCTAATGACCGCGACTCCAATAACGCAACTCTCCTCGACGATTACAGATTACGCGGACGCCGCAACACGACATGATCACATGTACGCAATGCCTACAACTTATACGAACGCCGCACCACGACGCGATCACACGGACGCAACGAAGAGACACGGCTACGCGAACGCAACACACGACACACGATACGCGATTACCCGAACGCTCTGCAGACACGAAGACGCGAACATAACGCACGACGCACAAAACCCGATTACACAAACGCAATGTAGACGCGAAGACGCGAACATAACCGCACGATGCACAAAACCCGATTACACTAACGCCGGTGGCAAGACGCGGTCATATGGACGTCTGTTACCCGCATTCCCGGTCCATTAACTCCCCAGCTACGCGCGACGTCTCACACGCAGCCTCGTGTGGACCACACGCGACGTCTCGCGAGTGCTCCCGCAAAACCGTGCCTCGCACCCTAGGGCCTGATTACGCCAACCCACCCTCGGCTCCGCGACAATACTGCCCCGTCGGCGCGAAGGACACCACCAAAGGACTCCTACGCAACACATAATTACACGAGTTTTCGGGCTCCGCACTCCAGGATCTGATTACGCGAATCCTCTTCCTCGGTTCCGCGACAATTCTGTCCGATGGGCACTAAGGCCTCGCACTACCGGACGATTACACAATGCACGCGAACATTCGAACACAACCCTCCACGACACGAGCACACGAAGCGTAACACTTACTGGACAACACGGATCTCCATGACGCTGACTCTACCGGTCTTGATTACGCGCTCCCGCCTCGCGGGACGGAATTTACCGCGCGGCTCTAATGACGCGGTGACTGCCGGTTGCGTACGATTCTCCGGGAATGGCAGCCGCGTGTACCTCTCTCGGCCGAACCCTCCGAGAGTTTTCTCTCGGTAATCAACTACTCGCAATATTCATGTGTTCGCGATCTTACGCGACTCTCGGACGAGCCTCGTCTTGATGTATGCAAGGTTTGAGTGGTGGCCTTACAATTCCTTCGCGGGAGGCAGGCGGGATTCCTCGGGATGTCACCTCTTGCGACGACGACACGACAGTGCCGCTCTCCTGGCCCGGCGGGACCACGCTGGGCCCGCGCGCTTGCACGCCGTGCTTTTGAGCTCGACCGGTAAGCCCTCTGCGAGCTCCGCGCCCGATCCGAGCGCCTGCCTCCGTCTGCTTCGCTCGCCGGCGGTAGGTTTGAACGGCTGCTTTTAGGGTCCGGCTGTCCAGGCCGCGACCCCAGTGCCGGTTACGACTGCCCGGCTGGCCAGGCCGTGGCTTGGTCGATCGACTGCAAGGTCCCGTGGCGGGTTTCGTTGTCTCTGAGCTTTTTATTTCGGCGTCGTTGAGCTGATGCGCTCGCCCCGCGAGACGCTCCAAGCCGGGTCGGCAAAGAGAACACGCGTGGCCCGCCCGCCGGGCACTCCATCGCAGCGCTCTCGAACATTCCTTCGTTGCGGCTCAGGCCATTACAATACGCCCGGGCCATCCACTCGACATCTGAAAAACTCGCAGAAAAGAATAAGCTCTAACCGATTATGACGCGGCCACCCCGCCCCGCCCTTACGAAAAAAACACCCTAAATAACACCTTAAAAAACACCTAAAAAAACACTAAAAAATAATAGCGTAATTTCAGATACCCAAATGGCGTTTACACCATTTAAACGTTAACGCCAAGAAAAACACTAAAAAGGACACCGAAAATTTTCTTGGCGTTAACTCTCAAATGGTGTAAACGCCATTTGGGTATCCGAAATTACGCTATTATTTTTTGGTGTTTTTTTTTGTGAGTGTTATTTAGGGTGTTTTTTCGTAAGGGCCATACATATTCACTGAGGCAAAAATGGCGATCATGCGACGCTGACGCCACGTCCATTTACCGACCTTGACTATAAATATACCAGACACATACATATGTGCGACACCGGATATGCTTTCGTTTTGTGGTGTGCGTTGGCAGCATGTGGAGGAGATGCGCTGGGCCTGTATTCCGTTCCTTATACCTACCGATAACTGTCGATTCAATAAGCGTCGTTGCGCAGGTTTTTCGTATCGTGTAGAAACTGCGCCGACACCATTAAGGGGATGCTAAAGCCGTCCAAATTACCGACAATTACATTTCAAAGCTCTCATTTTGAAACGGCTTTACAGATCGCAAAATCCTTTTACAGGAGTAAAGTAGAAGTACTAATGAAGGGTGGGATTGTCAAATAATTAGTAATAATTGAAAAAAATTTTTAAATGCTGTCACCTCATAACCTTATTTTCTGATATAAACAGTTGTATACGTAATAAGTACGAAATTAAACTTTCCCATCCTTCAGAAGACGTGCACAAACAATAACGTACCTTTGAAATTGAGATTGAAAGCCTGGAATAAAAATGAGAGCTTTGAAACGATCGTGTATATTTTTCACAAAAATATTCACGCAGAGCAGCAATTATGTCACAGCAGTAGTTCACGGATCTTGCGAGAGATGGCGCGATGGCGCACGCAGCTGTGGGCAGTTTCGGGGTTGGCTACATTGTCCGATTCCTACACAGCAATCGAACCAGGACATATATATGATACAGATATCTCGTTAAGCATTTTTACATTTTTTTCAATTATTACTAATTATTTTACAATCCCACCCTTCATTAGTACCTAAACTTTACTCCTATAAAAGGATTTTGCGATCTATGAAGCGTTTCAAAGAACGAGCTTTGACAGATAGGGGCCCGATTCTCTATCTACAAACGTATGCGTAAACTCTGCTCTAACAGAAAAGCTGCAAGCTTATTGGCTAAAAACTGTGCGACAGCCAATCAATTTGCAGTCTTTCTGTTAGAGCAGTGTTTGCGCATACGTTTCTCGTTAGAGAATCGGGCCCATGTGGTACAGATATCTCTCTCGTTAGGCATTTTTACATTTTTTTTCAATTATTACTAATTATTTTACAATCCCACCCTTCATTAGTACCTAAACTTTACTCCTGTAAAAGGATTT
>NW_020212023.1:389-5169 GCF_003070985.1 Temnothorax curvispinosus | reverse complement strand
TATTTATTTTCAATGTTAATATTTATTTGTAATACAATATTATATAGCATATCATACATAAACTTCTGTTATTTAATAAATTTTTTCAATATATCGTATTTTACATTTTTTCACATTGGGAGGACCAACAATACGGGGACATCGTCGTTGATGTTTATCACTGGTTCTTGGCTGTTCGGATTAGGACGATCCCCCTCGTCGTCGTCGTCGTCGTCGTCGTCTCTCTCGCGACGACCCGTCTCTTCGTGCGAGTCCAGCCGCGCGATGTCCCTATGCATCCCACGAAGTTTCGTCACGAACAATCTGATCTGGTTGCGAGATTTTTTCGCCAAGGAAGTAATGATGGCCCTACGCAAAAAAATACAATTAATAAATATAAATATAAATATAAATAATAAATATAAATAATTGTAAATAAATGTAAATAAATATAAATAAATATACATAAATATAAAATTTGTCGTTTGATTATATTATAAGAAATAATTTCGCGTTTGAAAGCGATACTCACGTTTTTTCGAGCATTACGGCGTCCTCGTCCACGCGAACGGTGAGTTGCAAACAGGGAGGCACCTTTTCCGTTATGCTCCTCACGCGCTGCTGCAACTGCCGCACCGTGTTGCAATAATCCTCAACCTCCCTCGTCAGGGCTGTGGTGTGATTTTGTAATAAATCACACACGCTTTTTAAATCGTTAAGTTTCTCCATCGTCTTGAGTTCATTCGAAGAGTGCGGATAGACTACGCCCAAGTCTAGTCTCGAATTCTTATATATATGGTAAAAAAAAGATGTTGCGGTAAAAAAATATACTAAGAATAGCATATTTTGCGTCGAAAAAAATATGCATTGAGGAAAATATGCATCGAGAAAAATAAACATCAAGAAAAATAATTAATGTATTTTTTTTTTATCAAACCGACTCATCCGCCGGAATCGTTGACGCAATTTTTTCTACCCGAGACCCCCCGCTCTAGCCACGACTTCTTTATATAAAAAAAAATGCAACGAAATGAGGATATTGTGGTACAAATATAATGATAATATTTTTTACATCCAGGAAACAATGTATTTTATCACACCGACTCATCCGCCGGAATCGTTGACGCATTTTTTTCCCACTATTTTGTTCCTCCCGGGGGGGGAGACCCCGCCGCCCCCGCACCTATCCGCGCCGAGAATGCGCGACAAAGGGAGGATATCGCGGAAAAAAAAATGTAACAAAAACGGCGTTTTTTGCGTCGAAGAAAAATACATCGAGAAAAAATAACGCGTTTTTTATCGGGCTGACTCATCCGCCGGGATCTTCGACGCATTTTTTTTTTCACGCCCGAGACCCCCCGCCGCGCCGCCACCTATCCGCGTTATCGCTGACGAGCGTCATCGCGTAAACGTTCGCATCCGGAGCGCTCGTCGAGATCGCGCTCAACCGCAACGCGCCATCATCGCGGTTCCGCCGTCTTTTTCGCTCTCGACGATGCGGCTCGCGCGCATAATTGCGTTAACCGCGTGTTTTATCGCCGCGAGGTGCATCAATTCCACAATTACAGACGAAAATTACGCGCTCACGTTCGATTACCTGCAGAAATACGGATATCTGTCCAAAGACGTGGACGCGGTTCCGGCTCAGAGACGAAACGACGTTCTTCGCAAAGCCTTCGAGGATCTTCAGAATTACTACGATTTACCCGGCGACGGAACGCCCAACAACGAAACGCTGCAATTTATAAGAAAACCGCGATGCGATTTCCGAGATATCCTGAAGCACGGAACGAAAGCGAGACTGTCCAAATGGCCAAAGACGCACCTGACGTGGCATTTTCACTTAGCCGACGGGACCGAGCTGAACACGGCGCGGGCCGCGTTCAACCTGTGGTCGCAGCATTCGGCATTGACGTTCGAACGCTCCGAAACGCCGAATGCCGACATTATAATATCTTGGCGACGCTTACGTCACTATAACACAAATACCAAGGTAAACGGAGCATTTTGCTCGGACAAATTCGACGGCCCCGGCAACGTGCTCGCCCACGCGTCTCTCCCGACGGACCAAGCGGGGTTCGTCTCCGAGGTGCACGTCGACGGGGACGAGCCGTGGCACATTTACGTCAACAAACATCCCGCGGATAAGTTTTCCCTGCATTACACGCTGACGCACGAGATCGGCCACTCTCTCGGATTGATGCACAACGGGCGCAAACCATCAGTGATGTTCGCGATACAGCCGGACCAGCAGTATCCGGTGAAGCTCGACCAAAACGACATCGCCGACATTCAACGTTTGTACGGTGAAAAAATTCTGAACGACCAGCCGCGTCGGACGCCGGCGCCGCCGCCGCCGCCGCCGGACCTGTGCAGCCTCGATCGCGTGAACGGGATATTGATTTTGGAAAATCGAATGTACATCTCGTACAAGCGTTACGTTTGGTCGATCGATCTGGACGGTAGGACGTACAACGGACCTTTAGCCCTCTCGAATCACATGAGTTTTCTTCACGACAATTACACGCGCGTGACCGCCGCCTATCAATCCCCGTCCGGCGATCTCGTGGTGTTCGTAGATAATTTGGTATACTTGGTTCAATATCCGGAATTTAGTCTGCGGCCAGGTTGGCCGAAAACCCTGCAGGAACTCGGATTTCCCGAAAACACGTTGATCAACGGAGCGGTGAACACCCACAGAGGACGTTCCTACGTGGTGTTCAACGGTAACGCGGTGGGCAAGATAGACAAATGCGACAAGGACAAGAAAGTCGCCAAATTTACGCCTCTCGAGGCGATGTTTCCCGGAATACCGACCGGCGTGACGTCGATCTTCCACTACGTCGACGGCAATCTGTACTTCACCACTCGGGCGCAGTTCTACAAATTCAACGAATTTACGAGGACCGTCTCGTCGGCCGGTAAATTCGATCTGCGGATGCTGAATATCGTCTGCCCTAAGGTTGAACTGCTGCAGCAGTTGCGTGATCTCCTCGATCGAATCGTACGCCTCAACGATAACTCGCTAACGTCGGCGGCGAGCGATTATTGGAACGATGACGACACCGGGGTTCGGCTCTCCGATCTCCACATCCGCCGAAGGAAGTAGAGGACCGCGCAAATTTCCCACACCGCGCCACGCGCGACATAAGTCAGATCTTTCCTACTTATACCGACGTGTTCCCACCAAGGCATCAGTGTCGCGTCGTCGGCCGAATACGACGCGTCGGAAAAAAATCAGAAACGAACGGTCACCGCGGCGCGAAATGTTCTCGACATTGGCCGATCGACCCGCGCCGAGGAGTATTTCCCCTACGGAGACAGCGGATTCGGAGGCGAACGACAATAGCAATAAAATGCGGAGGATCAGTTTGATGGACGATCGGCATTATTTTCGTCGTCGCCAGGAGTCGCGTCGCAGCTCTCATCCTCCCACCGACGCGCCCGTCGAGGACGATCGTCGTCGTCATCATCAGGAGTTTCGTTCCAATTTTCCCGTCGAAATGCCCCCTGTGCGCGTTCTGACGACGCGTTATCTGCTGACGACGACTGGCTACAAGTACATAGCCATAGGTATCACAATCAAGTCGCCGTTGTAAAGTATTCATACCACGCCTTCGTACGTGGATATCGCCCTGGGAGACAAACAAGGCAGGGAAATTTCCCTGACGCTCGACATGTGGAAAGGACTGGTCGAGCGCAAACGCGACATATTGTCGTGCATGGAACGCGCTCTCTCCGACGTAACTCGCCCCCCCTCGCCGATGTCGATCGAAGGGATGACGCTGCGATTCGGAGTGATCAACAACGCGCCGATCCTACGTATGGAGCTACCCAACCTGGCTCGCGTGGCGATGGTGCACAAAACCCTACTCACGCTGTACGATCTCCAATTTTGCGTGGATCGTGTCGTCCGGGCTTTGAGCGCGGCGACCGAGGAGGTCGACGCGAAGTTTTCGCGCTATCGGGAGATAGCCGCCGCCGCGATGAAAATGGAAACTTCGGTTCTGACTGCGATACTGAAGAGCGATTTCTTCGATCCTGACAACATCGACGACTGCGAGATAGCCGCGCTCTGTTTCCGATCCTTATAACGATGTCGCGTCTACGAAATGTATATATTCGCGCGAGCGAAACAATGTAAACGCGCTTGTATTATTTTTTCTAAATAAAAAAAACTATATGCGTATCTTGTCTGTGCGCTCTCTCTTTCTGTTTCCCCCTTTTTCCCCCAAATCCGTATACCCATCTCCGCGCGACTGCGCTTACCCCCCGCGGTCGCGGCGATCGCGTCGTCCGCGATGCGAATCGAAACGACCTTCGGACCGAGAGTAAAAAAAAACGACGACGACGAAGACGGGCGCGCGACCCCCCCCCCCGCAACGCACCCCCCCCCACCCGGCGGTCCCCCCCCCCCCCCCCGAAACGTCGAGAGGAGCGACCTCGAACGAGTTCGAACGAGTTCGGACGCGCCCGAACGCGCGCTAGCGACGACGACGAAGAAAAAAAACAAAAAAAAATTGCCGCGCGATTCTCTAAAACGGTTGGTAACGGCGCGAGCGCCGCTCCGAGCGCCCCCTCGAAAAACGCCCGCGTCCCCGCAACGAGCCCCCGTTGGCGGCCCTGCCCCGCGCCGAGCCCCCGTTGGCGGCCCTGACGCACCCAACCTTCCGTCAAATGTTCCCCTCGCGTCGCGCACCCCCTCTCGCCCAGTTTTCGCTTCCCCCCGCATAGCCCCCCCACCGATGACCCTTTACACCGTCCCTCGACCCCCGCGCCCACCGCTTACGGCGCTCCCCCC
>NW_020212023.1:0-289 GCF_003070985.1 Temnothorax curvispinosus | reverse complement strand
CCCCCCCCCCGACCCCGCTAACCGCAAGTGAGATCCCTGAGGCTCGGAGTATATGTTACCCTCTTACTCACGTATAGGTTAGATGACGCGCTTTAAAAATATTCAACTGTTTAAAGCGCGTCACTAACCTTCTCGTCGTCCAAGTCCGTTAACAACGTCGTCCGTCTCGTCGTCCCTCGGTCGCGAGTTGGGTTAGGTTATGACCGAACTTGTGGTCTCGAACTGAAATAAACTTACTTGTTATGAAATTAAAACGGTCGCCACTGTGTTTTAGACGTTGACACAGAAC
>NW_020212022.1:0-14325 GCF_003070985.1 Temnothorax curvispinosus | reverse complement strand
AGCTCGAAAACTGTTTGAATGATTTGTTGGTCCTTGATCAACTCGTCTTTGACGTTGCCGTCGAGAGTGAGGTACGATAGGCCTTTAACGGCCCATTTTATTATATTTTTTTCTTTCTTGGGATTTATTAATAATCTTCTGCAAACCTTGACTAATTTGTCCGTCGCTTCACCCCAGAACGGTTTGCTAATGTAACCGCGGGTTTTAAACTTGCTCCACTCGCAGAAACCCACCAACGCTTGAATCCGTATTACATCATCCTTAGATTGATACAGAAATATCCGCAATATCTTTACACCTTCATTTATGAGCGCGTTGACCTCATCAAAATTAGTCATAGCGGCAACGAGGCATTCGCAAACCACTTTCTGTTGCAATACGTCATCCGTTTTCGCCATATCGAGAATCCTCATACAACCCGTCGACGGATTTGTAAAGATAATTCTGTCTGCAACTTCTAACGGACCGAATATTAGGGTTGTTATTGCAACTACTCCACGCAGCTGTAAGATAATCGATTATAACAATTTATAAATTTGTACATTTTATGAAATAATAATTAATTAAAAAGAAATGTCAATGATTAGCTTTATTTAATTTTGATGAAAAATAGGAGAAGTCTTTGATAAATTATGCTTCAGAAAATACGATAGATGACAAAGTCATATTCTTCAGTAAATTTTGATTAAACTCTGTTATAACCGTATTTTAATATATAAAGTTACAGAATATACAAAATCGACAATTTAAAAGGAAATCTCTTTTGACATTTTTGCTTTAAAAATATATTGTTTTAAATTTCTCAAGTACGCTAAGGTTAGAGAGATAATAGATTTTTTATTTTAAAACAATTTAAGTAATTAGAAAAGATCCGAAGTTACAAAATTCATACTTTAGATTCTGTGTCAGATGTAAACAATTTATCCTTAATAAATTTATCAATGGTGTTGAAAAATATCCCCTTATCGACATTACGGTCCATGTTTTTCCATATCTTTGCTAAGGACATACTGATAATAGTTCGCGTGGAATACGTGATGTCGAACGAAGATTCGTATTGGTATTCCTCCAATTGACTGGCAACCTCCATTAATTTTTTCAAACCGTCAAACTTGACTAATCGTTTGGCCCAGTCTAACGCAGTATAATGAATGTTACGCGTAATAAGTTCTATTATTGCGTCTCTAGCAAGTCCTGTTATCGTTTTACTCTCTACACTATTCAACAAGCACGACAAAATCGTATTAATTTCTTTCTTATGCTTTTCGCACAAAGCCTCGTCGGGTTTTGTACTGGGTTCATTATTCATGCCGCTATATTTGTTCAATATATTCTGAAACCGAAATGCACAATAAATTAATTACTGAAATATGTGCATGATAACTGCACGTATTTCGCTTGATAATAATATTTACCTGTAAACAGTATTGAGACGCGTTGACTCTTTCTGTAGATTTGCTGTTCATCATTTCCAGACTCCAAGGCAAAACAACGTTTATCATAGTGGGCTCAGTTTGATTAATATTGTTTTGGCATAACTCGTCTACAATACGAATCGCGCTACAGATCGCTTCATCATCTTTTTTTACTTCCTTTATAAAGATTTCGCAGGCATCAGTTCTCCAACTTGCGAGCCTAAGCATATTAATCATGGCGTTTTCACGTTCCTCTTTATCTACGCTCACGTTAAATGCTAGACCCATCATTTGTGATACCTAATACGAAACGAAATTAAGCGTATATTTGAATATAAAGATCTCGTGATCTTCTGTAATAAAAATATAAGTTAACTGTGAAAGGTGATATTTCTATATTTGTATGACGTAATTTTTATCCATATAGTGTGTGTAGACAGCTACTAATCAATAGGAATAACTAATTATATAATAAGAGAGACAAGAATTCAACTCCGTTTGTCAAATTATATGTAATATTGAGTGAAACGAGAACTCTTATTAGAATATATATGTATATTGAGCATGAAAAATGTGTTATTATTTTTATATTATCTAGACCAAATTAACGTGTCTTGTAAGTTTATAGTTATGTATATTTATTTTGGCATTAGTACTTACTTTTTCTTTAATATGTTTGTGTGAAATTTCATGAAATTGCGTTGGTAGAGATTGAGACATTGTGTTATCTGAGTAACATAAAATCATTTTCATGTTTTGACGTGCCTCCTCGAATCTCTCTAACTCTATTAATGCTAAAAATCTGCGAAACATTGATATGGAAAGTATTTTATGATATATTTTCATCACACTGTTGCAGTCTTCAATCGTTTTGTCGTAATCACGTAGTTCGAAATATGTGGCAGATCGTTTATCGTAATACAATGCTTTCTCAGTGTTGTCCTCTGTTACTATTTCAATTGCGTTTGTGTAATAACTTAAGGCTTTAGACCAATTGCCTTTGTTAAACTCTTCATCACCTTTCTCTTTCCATTTCTGTGTAGTCATATTTGACTTTGGCATGGTGGAATAACTC
The DNA here is from genome assembly GCF_003070985.1 of Temnothorax curvispinosus. Taxonomy (NCBI): domain Eukaryota; kingdom Metazoa; phylum Arthropoda; class Insecta; order Hymenoptera; family Formicidae; genus Temnothorax; species Temnothorax curvispinosus. Next base: position 11,835 of record NW_020212022.1, on the reverse strand, counting down.
TACAATACAAAATATATGATGTTGCAATTTTTTTTAACATTGAAAGACTTTGTGGCATTTTATACATTATCTTAAATGTGAAAAGCACAAGTTATAAATTTATTACAAAATATTTATATGCCAAGTATGAGACAGTAATGAGTCAAAAATAAACTTACAGCACTTATAGCGTTTTTTCTTGGCTGCACTACCGCCCTGCACTGCCCTGCACTACCCAATAGCGTTGCACTAGTGTTGCACTAGTGTTGCACTAGTAGGCGATAGTGCAGCCAAAAAAAAACGCTATTAATAATAGCATTATTGCACTTTCTAATGTAAAACCTGCATATAAATTGTAATCGACTGTAGCAACCATTTTTATATTAGACAGCTGACTTTTATTAAACATTAAAAAACAGGTTTATTAACATTAAACATTAAAAAACAGGTTTATTTTCGGCAAACTGTCTTCGATATAAATAGGAGCTAGCACTGGGGTTCAATAGAGACTGAATAATGCTATCGATCTATTGATTGTAATTTAATTATTATTGATCGCGAAAGTTCGAGTTTGGATCGACAACAATTCATGACATTACATGTTGATATTTTATTTTTTTTTAACGAGAGAAATGTATAATTTTACATTTCGCTGCAATAGTCAGGAGCAATTTACATTTCTCTTTTTTTTGCGTCGGGAATTTAAATTCTCCCAATGCGTGTCTGGGAAGAGCGTGCGATTTATCTCAGATTTGCGAGAAATTTAATTGCGTGAAGTTAAATCTCGTTCCATCGATATTTTTGTTTATATGGCGATATTTAACGTTCCGTCAACCAAGTGATTGTTTTTCGGTTTTTTTCTTTGACACATCCAAGTACTTTGGTTTGTTCACCCAGTTCGAACGTGTTTCGTATAAACAGATCGTCACAACGGTCGATGGCTGAAGGGTAACATAAGAAAACAAGGACTCGGGCAACAAGGACTTTAGATTCGTGGAGAGTCACATTTTGACGAGATAAATATTACGGTACACGAAAGTTAATTTTTCAGTTACATAAAAGAAAAGAAACATTAATATGATTTATCATTAAATTATAGGGTGTTTTGTCATACGTCGCTTTTTCTTCGAATAACATGAGATGGTTCTAAACGTTTATATTAATGCTCTAATTGCAACTTATTCAGAAGAATTCGGATACTGTGTTTAATTATAGCCCTACAATGGAATTACTGCCTGGTTTGGCTTTACAGTTTTACTCGAATAAGATACACAGTAGCGTGATCGAGCGGAAATGAAACGTTTTGCTCTACTTGCCTCGACGATTCGTATTTTCAGTCAAAAAGTAATAATCTCACATTTGTTACGAATACCTTTATCACATCGAATTGGATCACGTTGCACGCGAAAAGCTTTTATTCAGATTGTCGCGGCCAAATAAAAGAGAATGTAAAGTTTTTATACCTGTCGGATATTTGTTTTCTCCTGTCGCTCGAGCACCCTTAAATTTCTTTGCTCCACGATTGTCTACCTAGCACTCCTTTTCAACGAGTAATTCGAACCGCTAAGCATTATCCAAAGTGAGTGCCGTGCGCCGTCTCCCTCCAATAGAATTTCTGATTAGCTTTTCGTAGCCACGTGACCGGCGTTGCTAGTGAGGCACAAGGCTGCGCGTCACGTGACTTTCGTAAAAAACAGTCAAAATTGATTTTTCGCAGAATTCAGGATGAAACATCGGCGATAAGCAAATAAAGTTACGAGCGAAGCGTCGTGACGCGGATAATTCGACGATATTGTTCGGCGAAGTAAGATCTCACGCGACCAATATAGGAATGCTCGACTCGAATTACATCGGGATTAACACTAGGATTAAAGTCCTGGATAAGAATGCCTGATTGTCGTCAGGTATAGGCGCCTCGCATGCGCGCTAAAGGCCATTGCACGTGACAAAGTTTTATAGTCATAGGTAATCGTAAGACCGTAAAAAAATAGACCAATCACAGTCGATTATTCTTCTTGAGCTCGAAAAATAATCGAGTGTGATTGGTCTATTTTCTTACGGCCTTACGATTATGACTAAAACTTTGTTACGTGCAATGGCCCTAACGATCCTTAATCGACCGTAATGTTCGTATTTTTTGTAATTTTTAAACAACGGCAGGTGGCGGGCGAACGGAAGACTGCTATGCGTTCTATCCATTTTCGCACACTTTGTAACGATACTGGGAAATTTTTTTTTAAATCAACGATTGTATTTTATAAAACTTTTGGACTAAATCATGACTCGAATTAGTTTAAATTGTTTTCACTAATGTTGCATGTAGAAGAATTGCATCTTTTGCTGCTCCGGGATATATATATTCGCAATACATTTTATTATACCAAATTTACGTTGTTTTATTAGAATCATAATTCTTTTTATTATAAATAGCGATGTTATTTATTAATAATGGAAATAACTTACAGGTCTATTGTGCAATGCACTTTTGAAGCCGGTAGTTTTGCAACATCGTAAATTGAAGTTTCTGGTTAAGATGTATTGCAATTTGCGCCAGATTTCACAGTAAAATTCTACCAAAACAAATTTTCTAAAATTCAACCAATAAATTTTTTCAACTTTCAATAGAACCAATTTTTCTTGTATATATGTATATATGTATAATTGTATGTATAATACTTGAAGAAATTAATATAGCCTGTAATATTAACTTTACAATTTATTTCCATTACATGGGGCATAAAATTGATTTTTATCTCTATTTACTGTGAATCTCACTGCCACGAATCGTTTAAGGTAGTTAGTCCGTAAACTCATTTTCTTGGAAACCTTATAAAATTTGAACAGTATATATTAATGTAAAAACAATTTATATATTTATACAATTAGAAAAAAATTGACGTACCGAAGTTGAGATAATTGGAATCAAAGTTAGTACTTTTTTATGTATCACAGATACAATAACTTCTGATATGTTTCTAATTGTAGCGATTAAACTACTCTTGCAACTTTTATGGAAAACAAGAAAACGATAGAAGAGACTTGTAAAAATATACTTACAAAAATACAAGCCCTTTGAACGTCTAGTTTCAAAGTAATTGATACCTAAAAAGTACACAATTTTTGATATTAGCGATGAACGCATATGATAGCTAACCTTTGAAGTATTAGTGTCTATATATACATGTACATATGAGATTCTTACACACACACACACTTGCATAACGCGAACAATCCCAGACAAATATTATATACGTCATTTGCTTATTATTAACTTTTTGACAGTGTTGTCACGGACTAACTACTTTAAAGTAGAACCAGGATTTTACACATTTCAGTCCGATTTCGTTGTTGACGTCCACTATCTCAGTCTTACCATTCGTGTTATAGTAACGAGCCATCGGACTCGTCTAACGATAAACACAAGCCGCAGGATACTTTATCACAGAAGCGATAGTACTATAATCGATATATCGATAGAATCATTATTGTTTTAAGTATTATGAAGTAGTTAGTTATTATTGATGACAAAAAAATTAAAATTATTTATAAAAGAAATATAGACATTTATACAAGAAAATTTTAAGTACATAGTTCTCGACACATTGTCAAACAAAAAAGGCCAATGTTTTGTACGCGATCTACAAAAAAATGCCAACGTCGTTTGCGCGTTTAAAAAGAACGCCAGCGTTTTTAATGAACGCGTAAAAAATGCTAGCGTCCGTTCTAAAAACGAGTAGAAAACGCTAGCGTCTTTTTTTTTAAATAGCGCATTGAGAACTATCTACTTAAAATTCTTTTGTTTTAAATAACTTTAAAATATTAATTTAAAGTTTTTTTGAAAAATCCGTAGAAGAAGCCAGCGTTATTTTGAAAACGCGCAGAAAAGGCTAATATTATTTTTAATACGCGTAAAAAACGCCGACGCGACGGTCTTTTGAGAACTGCAACAATTCCGTGCTTTTTTAAAAACACGTCCAAATACAGTTATTTTTTGATAACGCTTAAAACCGCGCGCGATTCTTCTGAATCTGCGTGCGACTTTTTTAATCCAAGTGCAATTTAAAAAAAAATACATGCGTTTTTTTTAATCGCGTATCAGGTAAGTGGACTTTTCGTGAAAAAAGAAAATTAATTCAGTCCGTTGAACAGAACATTAAAAATGTTTATAGCAACTTAAAATGTCCCTCCTTGATAGATGTACCATAGAGGTACCATCAATTAACGAATTTCAGGTTGATATAATAACAAGTTCACATGATCAAAATAATATAATTATAATTGTGCGTCTAAATATTATTTGCATTTAGAAAACGTCTCCTTGCGTACTCTTTAACGTAATAAACGTAATATACGGCGCATACGCGTCCGTCCAGTCTAATGAGAGATCATGGTTGATTAAACATAAATAACGATAGAGCATAAAGACCCGCAACAAAGTGTTTGCGTTAAATTATTTTTATTTTTAATAGATGTTTTCTAACATTATATTATTTAATCAACCATGATCTCTCGTTGGACGGAGTATAGATTAAAGATTTCAGCTATGCTGTGAGGACGTTGCGGAAGATGTAAATTCAGCAATTCAATTCGTTACGGAAAACGTTAAAAGCGTAAGTAGCTTGTATACATATATATTAATATAAATGTATACATTATAAATATGAAGTATATACTTAAGTTGATTGCCCACAAGATAAACAAACTTTAGCAGCATTAAGAGAAGCTGGTGCGTCCATTTTCCAATGACGAGACTAAAATAAAAACCATCCATACGTAAGCGGAATTCTCCGAGCTCCACCGATTGCTGGCAACAGAGAAAAAAAGATTTTAACTCGCAAGAACGGCAATTAAGAATTCACAAAGAGATTTTCGCTGAGATATAGCGACGACTCAAGCCTCCCGAAAAAATATACTTTTGTGCTTGAAATGTTAAAATATTATTTATCGTGGGCAAAAAGCGCCGGGACAAGAGTCTCGTAAGTGCAAAGTTCCACAATTTATTAATTATACAGTACATTGAACCTTCATTTATTAAAAAGAGAAATAATATTCTATTAATATGACATTAAGATTCCAATTGACATTTATACATAATTTTCTTAATCGACATGTTTTATATTATCATGCAATGCTATCTGACGATTCGTTCCCTTCGACATTTTCCTCGATTTCCTGGTTCCATTTCGCAGCAGCCTCTAGAACAAGGGATGCTAATTCCTTGATCTCTTCGTTTTGTATGGTATCGTTCTTGCTCAATTCTCTCACTTGTTTCATTATTGTATCTGTTTTGATGAGTTTTGCAGCGACGTCTTTTGTACTATTCACCATATTTAACGCAATTTCAATACCCTTACGTTGAAAGTAATTGTCTGGATTATTGAGTAAAAGGTATAGGAATTTCGGCCAAATATCCCAGCGAAGTAATTTTTCACAAGCTTCTTCGCTGGCTGCCGTTAGCGTTGTTACCGCTTCAACTGCTGCTTTCTTTGTACGTTCATCTACGTTGCTCACCACAGACCAACCAATAAGATACCCAAGTTGATAATATCTCTGCTTAACATATTGAATAGCAACTTTACGGCATAATACCAAATTGTTTATTAGTTTTGCGTACGCGCAGTCCACCATGTCGTGATTATCGTTCATATAGTTGTTGAAATTCTCAAATCCTGAGTCGTTAAATATATGTAATCGCATACTATCCTTGACACTAGCTAGATTGCACAAAGCTGTTAGAGCCTCGCATCTCTCATTAACGGAACACTCCGGGTTCAAGAGATTTGTGATCGGCTGTACAACATCCATCATTAAATCACCGGGAAATGCATCCTCAGGAGGTAACGTGTGTGCCAGATAGACTAAGACTTGCGAAGCTATCTTTTTTCCTTTGTCTGTGCCATCTAGCGCTAACGACAACAATGCCTTCGTACCGCCTTGTTGAACAACTGTTTTTGTCAATTCCTCTTTACCGCATATAGCGGAGAATACGCGAGCTGTCAGTTCCTTGCAGTTTTGGTTGCCCGTTTTGGCGAGGTTGACCAGAGCGCCGGTCACACCGTTCTTCACTAACAGGCACCGTCTTTTCTGCACAAAGTCTTCGTCATTTTTAGACAGATATTCTTCAAGAAAATAAAATTTGAGAAATTTCATCGATTCTTCTATCTCAGGTATAAATGTTGGTTGAAATGTAGATTCTATCATAAGCCTCTCATAAGCATTGCACACGTTTACTAGCGTCGTGGCCACACTATAGAGGACTGATTGATCGCTAATCTTGGCAAGCTCGAAAACTGTTTGAATGATTTGTTGGTCCTTGATCAACTCGTCTTTGACGTTGCCGTCGAGAGTGAGGTACGATAGGCCTTTAACGGCCCATTTTATTATATTTTTTTCTTTCTTGGGATTTATTAATAATCTTCTGCAAACCTTGACTAATTTGTCCGTCGCTTCACCCCAGAACGGTTTGCTAATGTAACCGCGGGTTTTAAACTTGCTCCACTCGCAGAAACCCACCAACGCTTGAATCCGTATTACATCATCCTTAGATTGATACAGAAATATCCGCAATATCTTTACACCTTCATTTATGAGCGCGTTGACCTCATCAAAATTAGTCATAGCGGCAACGAGGCATTCGCAAACCACTTTCTGTTGCAATACGTCATCCGTTTTCGCCATATCGAGAATCCTCATACAACCCGTCGACGGATTTGTAAAGATAATTCTGTCTGCAACTTCTAACGGACCGAATATTAGGGTTGTTATTGCAACTACTCCACGCAGCTGTAAGATAATCGATTATAACAATTTATAAATTTGTACATTTTATGAAATAATAATTAATTAAAAAGAAATGTCAATGATTAGCTTTATTTAATTTTGATGAAAAATAGGAGAAGTCTTTGATAAATTATGCTTCAGAAAATACGATAGATGACAAAGTCATATTCTTCAGTAAATTTTGATTAAACTCTGTTATAACCGTATTTTAATATATAAAGTTACAGAATATACAAAATCGACAATTTAAAAGGAAATCTCTTTTGACATTTTTGCTTTAAAAATATATTGTTTTAAATTTCTCAAGTACGCTAAGGTTAGAGAGATAATAGATTTTTTATTTTAAAACAATTTAAGTAATTAGAAAAGATCCGAAGTTACAAAATTCATACTTTAGATTCTGTGTCAGATGTAAACAATTTATCCTTAATAAATTTATCAATGGTGTTGAAAAATATCCCCTTATCGACATTACGGTCCATGTTTTTCCATATCTTTGCTAAGGACATACTGATAATAGTTCGCGTGGAATACGTGATGTCGAACGAAGATTCGTATTGGTATTCCTCCAATTGACTGGCAACCTCCATTAATTTTTTCAAACCGTCAAACTTGACTAATCGTTTGGCCCAGTCTAACGCAGTATAATGAATGTTACGCGTAATAAGTTCTATTATTGCGTCTCTAGCAAGTCCTGTTATCGTTTTACTCTCTACACTATTCAACAAGCACGACAAAATCGTATTAATTTCTTTCTTATGCTTTTCGCACAAAGCCTCGTCGGGTTTTGTACTGGGTTCATTATTCATGCCGCTATATTTGTTCAATATATTCTGAAACCGAAATGCACAATAAATTAATTACTGAAATATGTGCATGATAACTGCACGTATTTCGCTTGATAATAATATTTACCTGTAAACAGTATTGAGACGCGTTGACTCTTTCTGTAGATTTGCTGTTCATCATTTCCAGACTCCAAGGCAAAACAACGTTTATCATAGTGGGCTCAGTTTGATTAATATTGTTTTGGCATAACTCGTCTACAATACGAATCGCGCTACAGATCGCTTCATCATCTTTTTTTACTTCCTTTATAAAGATTTCGCAGGCATCAGTTCTCCAACTTGCGAGCCTAAGCATATTAATCATGGCGTTTTCACGTTCCTCTTTATCTACGCTCACGTTAAATGCTAGACCCATCATTTGTGATACCTAATACGAAACGAAATTAAGCGTATATTTGAATATAAAGATCTCGTGATCTTCTGTAATAAAAATATAAGTTAACTGTGAAAGGTGATATTTCTATATTTGTATGACGTAATTTTTATCCATATAGTGTGTGTAGACAGCTACTAATCAATAGGAATAACTAATTATATAATAAGAGAGACAAGAATTCAACTCCGTTTGTCAAATTATATGTAATATTGAGTGAAACGAGAACTCTTATTAGAATATATATGTATATTGAGCATGAAAAATGTGTTATTATTTTTATATTATCTAGACCAAATTAACGTGTCTTGTAAGTTTATAGTTATGTATATTTATTTTGGCATTAGTACTTACTTTTTCTTTAATATGTTTGTGTGAAATTTCATGAAATTGCGTTGGTAGAGATTGAGACATTGTGTTATCTGAGTAACATAAAATCATTTTCATGTTTTGACGTGCCTCCTCGAATCTCTCTAACTCTATTAATGCTAAAAATCTGCGAAACATTGATATGGAAAGTATTTTATGATATATTTTCATCACACTGTTGCAGTCTTCAATCGTTTTGTCGTAATCACGTAGTTCGAAATATGTGGCAGATCGTTTATCGTAATACAATGCTTTCTCAGTGTTGTCCTCTGTTACTATTTCAATTGCGTTTGTGTAATAACTTAAGGCTTTAGACCAATTGCCTTTGTTAAACTCTTCATCACCTTTCTCTTTCCATTTCTGTGTAGTCATATTTGACTTTGGCATGGTGGAATAACTCTACAATACAAAATATATGATGTTGCAATTTTTTTTAACATTGAAAGACTTTGTGGCATTTTATACATTATCTTAAATGTGAAAAGCACAAGTTATAAATTTATTACAAAATATTTATATGCCAAGTATGAGACAGTAATGAGTCAAAAATAAACTTACAGCACTTATAGCGTTTTTTCTTGGCTGCACTACCGCCCTGCACTGCCCTGCACTACCCAATAGCGTTGCACTAGTGTTGCACTAGTGTTGCACTAGTAGGCGATAGTGCAGCCAAAAAAAAACGCTATTAATAATAGCATTATTGCACTTTCTAATGTAAAACCTGCATATAAATTGTAATCGACTGTAGCAACCATTTTTATATTAGACAGCTGACTTTTATTAAACATTAAAAAACAGGTTTATTAACATTAAACATTAAAAAACAGGTTTATTTTCGGCAAACTGTCTTCGATATAAATAGGAGCTAGCACTGGGGTTCAATAGAGACTGAATAATGCTATCGATCTATTGATTGTAATTTAATTATTATTGATCGCGAAAGTTCGAGTTTGGATCGACAACAATTCATGACATTACATGTTGATATTTTATTTTTTTTTAACGAGAGAAATGTATAATTTTACATTTCGCTGCAATAGTCAGGAGCAATTTACATTTCTCTTTTTTTTGCGTCGGGAATTTAAATTCTCCCAATGCGTGTCTGGGAAGAGCGTGCGATTTATCTCAGATTTGCGAGAAATTTAATTGCGTGAAGTTAAATCTCGTTCCATCGATATTTTTGTTTATATGGCGATATTTAACGTTCCGTCAACCAAGTGATTGTTTTTCGGTTTTTTTCTTTGACACATCCAAGTACTTTGGTTTGTTCACCCAGTTCGAACGTGTTTCGTATAAACAGATCGTCACAACGGTCGATGGCTGAAGGGTAACATAAGAAAACAAGGACTCGGGCAACAAGGACTTTAGATTCGTGGAGAGTCACATTTTGACGAGATAAATATTACGGTACACGAAAGTTAATTTTTCAGTTACATAAAAGAAAAGAAACATTAATATGATTTATCATTAAATTATAGGGTGTTTTGTCATACGTCGCTTTTTCTTCGAATAACATGAGATGGTTCTAAACGTTTATATTAATGCTCTAATTGCAACTTATTCAGAAGAATTCGGATACTGTGTTTAATTATAGCCCTACAATGGAATTACTGCCTGGTTTGGCTTTACAGTTTTACTCGAATAAGATACACAGTAGCGTGATCGAGCGGAAATGAAACGTTTTGCTCTACTTGCCTCGACGATTCGTATTTTCAGTCAAAAAGTAATAATCTCACATTTGTTACGAATACCTTTATCACATCGAATTGGATCACGTTGCACGCGAAAAGCTTTTATTCAGATTGTCGCGGCCAAATAAAAGAGAATGTAAAGTTTTTATACCTGTCGGATATTTGTTTTCTCCTGTCGCTCGAGCACCCTTAAATTTCTTTGCTCCACGATTGTCTACCTAGCACTCCTTTTCAACGAGTAATTCGAACCGCTAAGCATTATCCAAAGTGAGTGCCGTGCGCCGTCTCCCTCCAATAGAATTTCTGATTAGCTTTTCGTAGCCACGTGACCGGCGTTGCTAGTGAGGCACAAGGCTGCGCGTCACGTGACTTTCGTAAAAAACAGTCAAAATTGATTTTTCGCAGAATTCAGGATGAAACATCGGCGATAAGCAAATAAAGTTACGAGCGAAGCGTCGTGACGCGGATAATTCGACGATATTGTTCGGCGAAGTAAGATCTCACGCGACCAATATAGGAATGCTCGACTCGAATTACATCGGGATTAACACTAGGATTAAAGTCCTGGATAAGAATGCCTGATTGTCGTCAGGTATAGGCGCCTCGCATGCGCGCTAAAGGCCATTGCACGTGACAAAGTTTTATAGTCATAGGTAATCGTAAGACCGTAAAAAAATAGACCAATCACAGTCGATTATTCTTCTTGAGCTCGAAAAATAATCGAGTGTGATTGGTCTATTTTCTTACGGCCTTACGATTATGACTAAAACTTTGTTACGTGCAATGGCCCTAACGATCCTTAATCGACCGTAATGTTCGTATTTTTTGTAATTTTTAAACAACGGCAGGTGGCGGGCGAACGGAAGACTGCTATGCGTTCTATCCATTTTCGCACACTTTGTAACGATACTGGGAAATTTTTTTTTAAATCAACGATTGTATTTTATAAAACTTTTGGACTAAATCATGACTCGAATTAGTTTAAATTGTTTTCACTAATGTTGCATGTAGAAGAATTGCATCTTTTGCTGCTCCGGGATATATATATTCGCAATACATTTTATTATACCAAATTTACGTTGTTTTATTAGAATCATAATTCTTTTTATTATAAATAGCGATGTTATTTATTAATAATGGAAATAACTTACAGGTCTATTGTGCAATGCACTTTTGAAGCCGGTAGTTTTGCAACATCGTAAATTGAAGTTTCTGGTTAAGATGTATTGCAATTTGCGCCAGATTTCACAGTAAAATTCTACCAAAACAAATTTTCTAAAATTCAACCAATAAATTTTTTCAACTTTCAATAGAACCAATTTTTCTTGTATATATGTATATATGTATAATTGTATGTATAATACTTGAAGAAATTAATATAGCCTGTAATATTAACTTTACAATTTATTTCCATTACATGGGGCATAAAATTGATTTTTATCTCTATTTACTGTGAATCTCACTGCCACGAATCGTTTAAGGTAGTTAGTCCGTAAACTCATTTTCTTGGAAACCTTATAAAATTTGAACAGTATATATTAATGTAAAAACAATTTATATATTTATACAATTAGAAAAAAATTGACGTACCGAAGTTGAGATAATTGGAATCAAAGTTAGTACTTTTTTATGTATCACAGATACAATAACTTCTGATATGTTTCTAATTGTAGCGATTAAACTACTCTTGCAACTTTTATGGAAAACAAGAAAACGATAGAAGAGACTTGTAAAAATATACTTACAAAAATACAAGCCCTTTGAACGTCTAGTTTCAAAGTAATTGATACCTAAA
>NW_020212021.1:0-8168 GCF_003070985.1 Temnothorax curvispinosus | reverse complement strand
TAAATAAGAGAGCTAAATATTCTTAATGTGTGGATCTCTCTCTCTCTCTCTCTCTTTCTCTCTAGAGGGAGAGGGAGAGGGAGAGAGAGAGGAAGAGGGAGAGGGAGAAGGAGAGAGAGAGAGGGAGAGAGGAAGAGAGAGAGGGAGAGAGGAAGAGAGAGAGGGAGAGAGAGAGGAAGATACAGAGAGAGAGAGAGAGGGAGAAAGGAAGAGGGAGAGAGAGAGGGAGAGAGTGAGAGAGAGGGAGAGAGAAAGAGAGAGAGAGAGGGGGGGAGAGAGAAAGAAAGAGAGAGAGACACCAAAAATATATAAAACAGGGGTAGAATTTCTCGGGAAGTGCCATGATGTGTATAGTTTTTTACATATGTCCTCCGGGGCGAAGCCCGGGTAACCAGCTAGTTTATTAATACCAATAAAATTTTTTATTTAAATATTAGATATATTTTATTGTTAGATATATTACTTACCATTACATTACATTCGCTATATTGAAGGCGATTCCGTGGGATAAACCAGGTCGCCTGGTTACCGATTATTTATATATAAAAATAAATGTATGTATGTATGTATGTATATATGTATGTATGTATGTATGTATGTATGTATGTCCTTTATGCACTCTTGAACTATTCGACTGGTTTTGAAAGTATTGTATATGAAGTAGGGGTAGAATTTTCCGGGGAGTGTTATAAAATGTATAATTTTTCGTTACCGATCTTTTTGGGAACCGGTATTCGACATTTTTTCATTTTTTCGGGAAATAATTAACCGAATTTTAAAGAAATATATATGAAACAGGAGTAGAATTTTCCGGGAAGTGTCATAATGTGTATAGTTTTTTGTTACCGATTTTCTGGAAACCGGTTTTCCTAATTTTTTTTAATTTTCGGAAAATAATTGACCGAATCTCAAAGAATTGTATATGAAACGGGGGTAGAATTTTCCGGGGAATGTTATAAAGTGTATAATTTTTCGTTACCGATTTTTTTGGAAACTGGTATTAGAAATTTTTTAAATTTTTCGGGAATAATTGACTGAATCGCAAAAAATTATATATGAAGTAGGGGTAGAATTTCCCGGGGAGTGCTATAAACTGTATAGTTTTTCGTTACCGATCTTTTTGGGAATCGGTATCTTTTTGGAAATTTGTTACGAAATTTTCCAGAGCGGGAAAGAGAGAGAGAGAGATTGATTGATTGATTGAAGTTTATTAGCCTTCTCGGCTATTTTTTACATACAATATCCTTAAATTAATTCCTCTACGTGAGGTACAATATATTCTCTTAACCTACGTTTAAATGGTACAATTCTTTCGCATTGCTTATATTATAAGTTACTCATTCACTTGTCCCTTTATTTCCTTATTCGAAAAAATTAATTCTGTCGTTGCTTGACTATACCTATATTAAAGTCCCCTATCGATACAGACATACTTTATTATTAAATCTTCGACCGTATGATCCAGAAATCTCACAAAATCGCCATTAGACGCACTCGGCGAATGATACTCTACTGCTGTCACACCTTTACACCACTATACCCCGGTACAAAACTGATATAATTTTTCCACTAGCTTTACTCTATCTATTGTATCAAACGCTTCGACCTCACTATTATAACTTTCTATAGTCAATCTATTCTCGGATAACTCTCGAATCGCAGGATTTACCCTCTTCATAACCTGATGTCGAATTTCATCCTTATGCGCCAGACAGACTTGTGCCTTCTTATACCGGAGTAAATCAGCTTTTTTTCTGTGGTTGCTATATTGTATCTTCCCAGCCGGCTCTTTTTTTCTCCTCCTCCAATACTTTCTTAAATGTCGGACATTCCGAATCCAGCGCCTCGTGTTCAACATTTATCTTCAAGTTGTATGTCTGATTCTTAAAGGTACAGTTTACACACCTCTTCTTTGCCGTTGTACATTCGTTCGCCTTATGATTTCCTGCACATTTATAGCATGTTTCCTGTCTCGTGCAATTCTTGGCAATATGATAATATCCCCAGCATTTAAAACATCTTCTAACACTAATGTAATTAAAGATCGGACACTTTCGCCATCCTAAATTTATCTTTCCTCTGCTTATTAGTGATTTCTGAGTGCTTTCATCCACTTCGATTATTACGGATCCTTGCTCAAAATCCTTATTTTTTCCTCTTAAAATTTTCTTCACTAAGTGCATACAGCATTCCTCGCCAATTCTATTCTGCTTCTTGATTATATCTAACAATTCATCATCCTCCATTTTCATTTCCTCTCCACCAACATTAATTATTTTAATCTTAGGTTTCCTCTTCTGTGGCTCCGAGACCTTGACCTCCTCACCCATTGCCGCTTGTACCGTCGCCTTTAGCTTTTCCTTCTCTTCTTTCGTCTCACATCCTAAGATCACTGTTCCTTTACCTCCTTTTCTTAATTTAGTAATTCCTATTTCTATTTTGGTTATATCAATTTTATCTTTAATTATTTTCTTCGTAATTTCACTCTCTTGTTGTACTTTAGGTTTTATAATCAAGATATTTTCCTCCTTCCTGTCTTTAATCACGTCGCTATATTTTCTTGACGCTCCACCAGATGGTCCATATGCCCCTTGCATCCACATTTTTCTTAATTCTTCTAATTCCTGTTTAATGCCTCCCATCTCCCCACGAATTATTTCTTTTACCATTGACTTGATCTCCTTTTTACATGCTGTCTCATCTTTTAATTCTTTCATTGTTTTTACAAGCCAATCTATTTTTCTATCAATATCCCCTGTTCCACTCGCGGCTGCTACTTTCGGACTCATTTTTGCAAGTGCCGTTGCTCTTCCTTCTGCTGCCACTGCTTTATTTATATCAGCTACTTTATCACCATCACTAATAATTAACTTCTCGAACGGGCCAGGACACGACACCAATTCGCGTTTTCTATCATAAATTTTGTGCTTAGATACACAACCTGGATGATAGAAAAGCTTAGCACAGGACTTGCATGCTATCACCTCCGTTTTTATCGGCTTCTTACATGCCGAGCATCGATACTCGGCGTATTCCTCGTTCATTCTGCTAATAATATAATAAGAGAGAGAGAGAGAGAGAGAGAGAGAGATTGATTGATTGATTGATCGTATGTTTATTATGCCCAAGCAATAGCTAAAGGGCAAAGAATGAATACAATATAATACACGTAAATAGAACATGTCCATGCTCTCTCTCAAACAGTACGCACTTAAAACTAACTTATAACTAACTCGCCTTAAAAATTAATGCAGCTTAAAACTAGGAGAACAACGCTACGCAAAAATAACTACAAAAAATACAGAATACGCTACTGCAAGAACAGAAGTCCAGTTGTAATTTCATCAGGAAGAGAATGCCAAGAGCTAACAATTAGACAGAAAAAGACACAGACTCGCGAGTGCGCCAAACAGCAAGCAGCGAACAGAAAGCAATCAAAGTCAGTCAGACTCCAAAGCAAATAAATACGGACGAAGGAGATTCTTAAAAGAGCCAAGCGAAGACGCAGATTTAATATTGTCAGGAAGAGAGTGCCAAAAGTACATTGCAGAGAGTCGGAAAGAATTGCGGTAGGTAACAGTTCGATGGAGAGGAATGTGAAATGTATGCGAGGATGAGGCCAAGCGGTCTGATCTTCTCAAAGCTGAGTCAGGAGGGATGAAAAGATCCTGAAGATAAGAAGGAGATTGAGCGTAGAGAACACGGTATGTTACGCAGCTCTCGTTGAGCCGGGTGCACGGCACGTATTTTCTCGTCTTTGGATACAGCTTCGCTAAAGAATGACTTTGCTTCGTGTTTTACAAATTTTTTATTGCTCGTACAAATAAACTTTGGCTCTACGATATGATCTTTACAAACTTAGATAATGTACTCTCGACAGACCGAGACAGTCCACTGAGACAGACTGACGACGACTGAGACAATGTACTGACGACAACTGAGACAATGTACTGACGACACCGCATGGCAACGTGGTACTACTGGGGCTAGTGGGTACGAAGCGAGCGCCTCTGGAGAACATGTGGCGACATCCGTTATTACTAGGGGGGCTAGTTCCCTTTGCGCTATATCCTTTGCGCGGCAGCGCCATCATAATAGAATTCAAATCTTAAATCAACAGCCCAAACACGGTAAGTTTGACAGCCAAGAAAATAAAGCCTTCTATTTCTGACCGAGAGCCATCCCAGACGACGCCTGAACGGAGTGATATGCTCATCTCGCCTGAGATTGAAAATAAATCTTATGCAACAATTAACAAGTCTCTGCAGCTTAGTATCCAACTCGCCACTTAAACCATGATATACAAGGCAGCAGTAGTCGATGTGTGGTAAGACAAGAGTATTAACGAGCTTGATTCTAAGCGCAGTGGGAAGTGAGTTCTTATTAAATTTGAGTTTGTACAGAGCGTGGTGAACCTTCTGTGAAACATGAAGGACGTGCTTCTTCCATGACAGGTTGGACATTAAGATTACACCCAAATTTTTCACATCACTAACAAAAGGGAGAGGCGTCTGGTTAATAACTATCGGTGGTAGAAGGGTAGTGTCAATATTACTAATATGAGCCTGACTGCCAAAAATGATGACGTTGGATTTAGCAAGATTGAGTTTAAGGCCGTTTGCAGTAGCGTATTCAAAAATGGCACAGGCATCTCTAGAGATCAGCTCAAGGCCGCGAACAACATCGGCAGGTGGACATGAGAAATATATCTGCTTGTCGTCAGCAAAAAGCATGTGATTTGAGTAAGACAAAACCTTGCTAATGTCGTTAATGAAAAGGGAGAACAGCAGAGGACCTAGCACCGAACCCTGAGGAACACCCAGGGACATTGATAGCCAGTCAGAACAATTCTCCTCATCGTCGACTACAGCCTGAGAGCGGCCTGCCATGTACCAGAAGATCCAAGTAACCACGGCATCAGAAAAACCAACTTCCACCAGCTTGATAAGTAGAAGGAGATGCGAGATTGTGTCAAACGCCTTGCTAAAGTCGAACAGAATCATGATGGTAACAAGTCCCCTATCAATCGCTTCCCTGATATCATCACAGACACGTAAAAGAGCAGACTGCGTGTTGTGACCAGAGCGATATGCCGATTGTCTAGGATCGAGAATATTATGCTCGTTTAGATAGTCGGTGATCTGTTCAGCAACAATCCTTTCAAGGATTTTGGAAAGTTCGGGCAAGTTAGCAATCGGTCGCGTGTCTGACGGGGACAACGGAGTGCGAATCTTAGACAATGGGCGAATCAAGGCCCGCTTCCATTCAGAAGGAAACATGGAAGACTCTAATGATTTATTGAAAAGTGTAGTGAGCCATGATGAGATACTAGGCCAGGCCATACGCAGAACCTGAAGTGGAATGCCATCTGAGCCGGAAGCGTAAGAGTTGGCAGGTCCAGCCATAATATGCTTAAGAATCATACGAGGTAGTATCGGAGAAAAGATGAACTCGGAACGTTCAGGTGGGCGAGCAGCACGAGAGGTAGCTAAGATAAAATCATAACTCAGCGGTGGTGCGCAGGAGACCAAAGCATAGTGAGCATTTAACTGATCCGGTGTGAAAAAGTGGAGAGGAGAAACAAAAAAAGACTTAACGAGTCCAAGGCGAGCCAACTCTCTCCACAACTTAGCCGGGTCAGTGATGGCACTCAGCGAGCCCAAGTAAAACTCACTCTTAGCACGATTATGTCCGCATTGAGCTGACTCCGAAGGAGTCTATATCTAGCATATCCTAGCAAACTATTCGAACGCTTAGCCTGTTTATACAGTAGGTTTCGATCACGAATACGCCTCCTAAGCTCACACGAGAGCCACGGCACAGGGCGCTTTCTAACAACGAAAGCCCGAGCAGGCGCAAAAACATCAAGTGCACCACGTAAAGTACGAGATAACAACGCACAAGATTCCTCAACGCAAGTGACATGCGGCAGATTGCTAACCACAGACCCGGCGTCGCTAACATGAGGCTGAAGAAATTCAAGAAACTCGGAATCGACTATACCCTTGTAACTTCGTCGTAAAATAGAGCGCCGAATGTCGACATTGAAATTAATTGACAGCGAAAGTTCAATGAGATCATGACCGGCTATAAAAGGACATGAGGAGTTGTTAAACGATAATATCTTGTCGCGATCATCAACCACTAATACATCGAGCCATGAGTCGGAGGAAGCGGTATGATGGGTGGCGTCCGAGTTCACAATGTGTAGCGACAGGCTAAGCATTAGTTCGCGGAAGTAGTTTGCCTCATAATTATTTGCTAGTAAATTACAATTGAAGTCGCCACCAATAATTATATTCTTGTAAAGATGTGAGCAGCCAGTTAACGACTCTACAAAATCATGGAGAAGGTGACCCTTTGGTCTCCTATATACCGATGCAAACAATATCGACTCGTTCTGAGGCGAGCGAACATCAATAATTAAATATTCCGGGTCATCAACAAGGCCACCCGCAGACGCAGCCACCACCGCAGCCTTAAGCGAATTATGAATATAGCAGGCGACACCCCCACCAATCCGACCAACTCGATCATTACGAATCAAAAAGTAATTATTCAACGCCACAAGATCATCAGAGACGCCAGCATGGAGCCAAGTCTCGGATACGGAAATAATATGGTAAAGATTGGTGTTGAAGTGAAGCCGGATAAACTCAATGTGCCCCCGTAAAGAGTTAGCATTAAATTGAGCTACACGAATTGAAGCAGCGCCCAAAACCGAACCACGATGCAAGAAAGAAGTCGATAAGCGATCGGAATGCTCATGTCAAGCCAGCTTATCAAGATCGGCGACAAAATCGATCAAAACAGCAGGCTCACCATCCGAGAGTCTGACGTATATACGTCCCCCCTTTACCCAGACGTACCTGTATGGTCGTGGCCAAAAAGGTTGTCCGACTTTTTTTTGTAAGTTTTGGAACGCACTTTGTCATGTGAGAGTTGATGGTCCCTGCTCACGGCCATAACCTAAAGTTTCGCAGTGACACATTATCGGAGCAGACGGACAGTCTATACAAGGTGGCAGCAAAGTTTAAAATGCCAGTTAAAGTATGCACGTGTATTTGACGTAAGGAACAAAGCCCGTCATAAAGAGGAAAAAGGAGAAGAGAATATGAGCAGAGAATGGTAAGTAAAATGACCAGTGACCAATATTAGAAAAGAAATGTAAGATATCCCTGTTTAAAATAATAGATATAATATGATAAGATTATATTATATTACATTCAATTTCAATGTAAATTAATAATGTTTTTATTCATTTACATTGAAATTGAATGTAATATAATGTAATCTGATCATATTGTATCTATTATTTTAAACAGGAATATATTAATAATATACCCATAACAAAGTATAAATAGATATTTTAATATACCTGTAAAAAAAATTTATTAAAGTATAATTTGTTTAAACTAATAGATAGAATATGATGAAGTCACATTAGATTTCAATGTAAATTAATAAAAGTCTTGTTGACATTAATTAAATTAAATTGAATGTAATGTAATCCTATCATGTTCTATCTGTTATGTCAAACAGTATATTTTATTACAATTGAAATAATATGCATGAATATTACAGAAGAAACAGTGGTTCGAGACGTGGAAGAAAGCTTTTAGTCAACGATGGACGCAAGTATGATGATAATTAATGTTTAAAACAACATTTTTTACACAACACTAATGAAGAATTTGTCAGCATAATTAAGAATTGAGAGATTAAATTAAATTAAAATAATTTCAATTAAATTGTCATATGTCTGCTTGCAGGTAAAAGGGGAGGCAGCGTTGAACAGAAGCGAAAGAAGTATACTTAATGGAATCTGTGGGAAAGTTGGAGCTTGCTGTGAAAAAATGTAAGAATTTTCATAAAACTGAAAATATGCACTTGGAGATGAGAGAAAAAGTGAGGGATTCGAAGAACTTGCCGAAGGAGAAGGAAATATACGCAATATTAAACAATTAAGAGGTATGAAACATCAACAAATTCAACAACAAGGTAAGCTGCTGAACTGATAAAATTTTTCTTACATTGAGAAATTGTAGTGTATTATATTGCAAAATCGTTAACAAACTAAATCAATTTTTGTTTTAAACCTTTAGGAAAATGAAAAAACTACGCCTAACAGGTGAAGACATCACATAAATACGACAAAATAACAAAGC
>NW_020212020.1:0-2384 GCF_003070985.1 Temnothorax curvispinosus | reverse complement strand
TCAGTCGTTATGCTGCGTTCCCACTACATGTGTCGCGCGTCACGTCATGACGCCGCGTCCGGAGTTCGCCACGCAAAACGTTTCCGTTTCAGACATCCGTTCCGACGCGAGATCTTGTCGGAACGTATGTTCAAAACGGAAACGTTTTGCGTGGCAAACTCCTGACGCGACGTGCGACACGTCGAGTGAAAACGCAGTCGTATATCCCATGTGAAACTAGCCTAACGCGTTGCGCGTAACTACGCAAAAACGTAACGATGCGTAACCGAAAATGCAAAATGTTTCTATATTGTTATATTGCATTCCCACTATACGCGTCACGTTACGACACCGCGTCCAAAGTTCGCCACGCAAAATGTTTCCGTTTCGGACGTCTGTTCTAATAAGATCTCGCGTCGGAACGGAACGTCGAAACGGAAACGTTTTGCGTGGCGAACTCCGAACGCGACATCGTGACGCGACGCGCACAACGTACACGAGAAACGCACCATTACGTCATAGAATGTTTCCCTATGCAGAACAAACGCTCGGAAAACAAATGTTCGGATGCCGTTTGCATGGTTAATTTTCGGAGACTCGTGGTTAGCTTCCGAAAACTAACCACGCAGATGACATCCAAGCATCGTTTTTCAAGACGTCATTTTACGTGGGGAGGCCTTTACACGAAAACGACATATTCGGTGACTTCAACCTTAGTGCCGCATACTATATGGTCACGTGTAACGCGAGCACGTGTAGTTTCCTCTCTCTATACCATGCTCTCATCGTTCTTCTTCGAACGCAAAGTGCACTCACGAACGTCGTCATTTTTTCGAGTAAAAGACTTTCTTCACACGACAACATGGACCGTCATGAAAACACAACAGCGTCGAGCTTTCCGAAACACATAAGGTCGTGGATTCATACTATTCAACAGAATAATGTCTGTACAACCTGTAAGTTTCATTGTCAAACGCACACCGTTGTACGACGTGGCGAACGCGTTAACATCGACTTTATTCGTTCTTGTCATTCTACCGTCTCTCATATTTTCGTTCAATTTTAGATTACTAAGGATGAGTTGCTTGAAACACATCAAGCGTTAAAAAATCTCGACCGTAAAGTTTTACTTAAACTTTATAAAACACTCAATGTACATCCCACATTACAACTGAAACAAATTCTAAACGTTGATCCAGTTTCATTTAAACAACTACAAAATTTGCGTCGACATATAAAAAATAAAATACGTTCAATAAAAACAACGTTATCAAACATAAAAAAGGAAACGGACGAACGACGAACAAACGCTCCAGCGACAGAAACATCTACTTTTTCTGCTGCTACTGGGTCCGTCACACCCAACGTATGTGAACAACCACGTTCCACGACGTGTAAGCGTACTCGTCGCTCTCGAACAACGGACCGTGACACCGTTGCGGCATCGCCGATTTTAGTGTCCAAAAGTTATTGTACACCTAATCATTCACCGTGTCGTTCTCGTCCAAAAAACTCAATCGAAGTAACAAACAACACGCGTAGAAATGCATCACAAAATATTGGAACATACACCACGACAGAAGTAAACGCAAAACACAAAAAAATAGCCTACATGCGGAGCACGTTACTGACACTGATGAAAACGACGGTCATAATGGAGACGTTGTGACCGTAACATATCCATATTCGCAAAAAATGTTAAAAGTACGTAAAGTATTTAACACGTGTTAAATCTTAAATGAGTATATGGTCGTTCGACATATAAATATTAAATATATTCGACATTGTGAATGTATATGCCAGACCAGAGTGAAAATATACACAATGACGTCATATCTATGTTTCTTGATTTCAGATCGTCCAACAGAGTTTCGGTTTACATACGTTTAAGCCACAGCAATTGCAAGCTATTAACGCAACACTTTTGGGATTTGATTGTTTCGTTCTATGGCCAACTGGAGGTGGAAAGTCTTTTTGTTATCAAGTGCCTGCTCTTTTAACGCACGGCGTAACAGTTGTTATTTCACCTTCAAAGAGTTGTATTGTAGACCAAGTTAAAAAACTGACCTTACTCGATGTAAGAAAAAGTATTATGTTATACGTTAACAACATACATAAAGAAACACGGCATAATGTCACGTCTGACGGTATAATCACCGCTATATTCCACCCGCATAAATTTTTCAATTTTCTACCTTCATTGCTAGAAGTCCCCAGCATCTGAAAACAATATTATAATATAACAATCATTCTTTAAATTAACTGTCACAACAATCACTCAGCTGATGCGAACACGCGTTCTTAAAGTAGTAGACATAAGCCTAGAGAACATGGCTGCTTTAAGGTACCCTTTCAAGCTTAAGCCCCATTTTCATGAATCACACTATAAACTTTTGGACAATTGC
>NW_020212019.1:0-4100 GCF_003070985.1 Temnothorax curvispinosus | reverse complement strand
ACACACACGAATACAGTCATAAAAATACGCGCGCCGAGTGGCGCTCGTAGAGGCAGTTGATGACCTTCTAACCTCTATATCTCAAAATCTATCCATTTTTTAGTCTTGCACCCATGAGGACTTTTGATCAGGAGGTCATAACCTGTAACATATCAAAGTTTCAGAAATTTTCAGTGAGGTCCAAAATCCTACGATTTTGTGCGGGGTCCTTTCAGCTTAATTGATATCACAAAATTTACAGAAATTAGAGCAATCACGGAGATTTGTTAAGATAAAAATCGGTAACCCCTTTTGAAGATTTTAGAGACTTTAGAGAGAAAATGGGACTCTATAAGCTATCAAATGACACCTTATTTATTACTCTTCGATTATTATGAATTACTATAAAGTTTGCGCGTGTTAGTTTCTTTTATATCAAATATTTTATGTACATGTAATAAAAGGATTTATTCACTACTGTGTAAAAACATAACATTGAAACATTAGATTTTACTGACAACTCTAGATTGGCGTCAGTTTTTGATATCGGTTAAATCGCTAGAACTCTTTTTCTAACTTATCAGGAACTCTAGAACCCTTTGAGAAAGGGTCAGAACTCCAACAATTATATCAGAATTCAAAAATTGGGGTGCTAACTTCACAGAGATTTGATATCAAATCTTTTGTACAAATGATGGAAGAATTTATTCATTACTAGATATCAGACATGGGCTTCGCACGCGATATTTAGTTTTAACATTAAATATATTATTACTATTACACTATTAACCCTTGATACATATAAAACTGTCAAAATATACGATGAGACAAATGCTCACGAAGTCAGCGCAATGAGAGAACCAATCAGCATCGCAGAAAAATGTCAACAATAAAATTTCTTACACTGCTTCTTTTATGAGTGGAATGGTGTAAAAGTATTTTTAAAGGTCAATGCGCGTAAGGAATATACGTGAGCAAAACGCATCCATTGAAAACGAGAATGAATGCAAGCACGCATAATCAGCCTTTAATACTACATTTTTACAGTTCTTTCAAATATTTCAAATACATAAGAATAGTTATTTGTGTAACAAGTGAGGTAAGATGAAAATTCCCGGGTGCGGAGTTTACGCACGAGCCGAAGGCGAGTGCGGTAACTGCACCCGGGAATTTTCATCTTTACACACGGCTTACACTCCCTATTTTATGTTGCAAGTGCCTGGAAAGTGGTCTATCACGCACGCGTAGCGTGCGTAATGGGGAACTTTCCATGCACGTGTTGCATAATGATAGATACAGTTCTCAGAGTCAAGGTACACGACTATTTAGATATTTCGATATGAAGTTCTCGGCTCGTTCGAGATTTTAAACAATAGTTCTAAACTCCCTGACGATAATTCCGTACAGTTCTGACCACTCGCTACCATTAAATAATTATTAAAAATTATCAGCACTCGTACTAGAGTGATATGCTATGCTTCTGCGACTAGTTCTCGGCTCGTTCGAGATTTTAAACAATAGTTCTAAACTCCCTGACGATAGTTCCGTACAGTTCTGACCACTGGCATAGCTCTTGTATTCTTTGTTCAGCTTGATATGTTGTATATTCCACCTGTTTCAGATATACGGCATTTTTAGCGAGCGGGATTTATGCCATAGTAGAAACAGTCTGTAAACATCAAAATCTCCTAAGTGTTCTAAAGGTAGTCAGTAGTCAGAACAGTACGGAACTATCGTCAGAAAGTTTAAAACTATTGTTTAAAATCTCAAACGAGCCGAGAACTTATCGCAGAAGCATAGCATATCACTCTAGTACGAATGATATGCTAATAATAATAGTTAATAATTATTATGCAACACGTGCATGGAAAGTGCCCCATTACGCACGCTACGCGTGCGTGATAGACCACTTTCCAGGCACTTGCAACATAAAATAGGGAGTGTAAGCCGTGTGTAAAGATGAAAATTCCCGGGTGCGGAGTTTACGCACGAGCCGAAGGCGAGTGCGGTAACCGCACCCGGGAATTTTACCTCACTTGTTACACAAATAACTATTTAAAAGTAGCCAATGGTCAGAACTGTACGAAACTATCGTCAGGGGTTTAGAATTATTGCTTAAAATCTCGAACAAGCCGAGAACTTGTCGCAGAAGCATAGCATATCACTCTAGTACGAGTGATATGCTGATAATAATGGTTAATAATTATTTAGAGATAGTTAATAGTCAAAACTATGTTATAGAACTATAGAACTTGTCGTAGAACTATAAAATTCATTGGAATAAATTTCGAAAACATTACGTGATATGCTGACTTCGCGGGAAGTTAGCATATCATTTCTCAACTTCCGTTTATTTATGTTAAATGACCAGAACTATTGTTAAAATTTATCAGGAACTATAGAACGCGGTTGTATGCAAAGAGAACTCTACTTTTTTTTATATGCTGACAATTGATATGCGAACTTCATACACATAAAGGAGGGAGAGAGAGAGGGAGAGGAAGAAAGAGGGAGGGAGGGAGGGAGAAAGAGAGAGAGGGAGGAAAAGAGAGAGAGGAGGGAGAGAAAGGGAGAGAGAGAGAGGAAGAGAAAGAGAGAGGAAGAGAGAAAGGAAGAGAGATTAGATTAGATTAGATTGATTTATTATGCCCAAGCGTAGGTTAAAGGGCAAAAATAGAGTGTGCAAGAAACATAGAATACAATACAATAATAACCAGAAAATAGCAAAGTCGCAATACAGTGCAGCGGTTAAAAAAAAGATAAAGAGTATGTGCTCTCTCTATAATATGAGTAACAATAAAGCAAGTAACATGTTTAAGAGCCAACGCAACATAAAATTAATAGAACATATAGCACAGCGCAAAGCAATATAACGTAGAATAAAACTAATAGTATATACGTAACTCAATACTCAGTATTGCTGATTGCAGAAATATACTGTAAAAAGTAATGAAACTAAAAACTAACGTAACTTAATATAATAATATGTACGGTGTAAATAGATTCCAATAAAAAGTAATACGAACAAACAGAACACTGAAAATTTTACAATAAACCAATGTCATCCTAATTCAAATAATGTAATAAAATAAAGTTTAAATGTCCACGAGGGACTTAGCAATAAACTGAGCATCACGAAACAAAGCCAGCTTCCGGGTAGAGCTAACATGAGCAGTGAAGGATAGTATGTTAGAGAGAGAGAGAGAGAGAGAGAGAGAGAGAGAGAGAGAGAGAGAAAGAGAGAGAGAGAGAGAGAGAGAGAGAGAGAGAGGGAGGGAGGGAGGGAGAAAGAGAGGGAGGGAGGAAGAGAGAGAGGGGGGAAGAGACGGAGAGAGAGAAGGGGGAGAGAAAGAGAGAGAGGGGGGAGAGACGGAGAGGGAGAGGAGAAAAGGAAGGGAGAGAAACCAAGGAGAAAAAAGGAAGGAAAAACGAGAGATGAGAGGGGAGAAAAAAAAGTAAGTAGAAGGAGAAAACGGAGAATGAAAGAAAGGAAGAAAGCAGAGAGGGAGAGAGGTGAGGAAAAAGAAAAGGAAAAAGAGAGGAGAAAAAGACGCTCACGCGCTATTTATATATTATGTAATAGATATATATCATACTTATATTAGAAAATATAAATATGTTATAGCATTATATAATTATAAATGACATAATACACAATAAAAATATAATATATTAGGTAATTATTAAGAATAAAACTTTTTCTGAATTTTGATATTTTTTGCGGTTTTCTTGATAATAGGCTTTATTGTGACTCTGACAGTAATAATCAATCAGACCTCTATCAAGTTAGCCTCCCATATCGCAAAAAAAATCCGCACCTATTAAAAAATTTAGTGCTATTTATGTGCTAATTCGTTGCTTTAGTCCGGATTTTGTTGCTCAAGCCGTTTAGCAGGAAATGGCAATCAAAATGGGGGGAGGACAGCTTGTCGTCAAGCTAGCCCCCCCCCCCTATAATAAAAAACCTATATAAAATGTTCAAATCCAAAAAAAACCAATACACTAGAAATGTTTATACTAGAATTTGTTGCTTTTTTGTTGCTTAAGTATTTGGATATACGTATTTTCTAAAAAAACGTTATATTTAAAAAATGTTTTCACGCTATCTTAAAGCAACAAAT
>NW_020212018.1:0-3675 GCF_003070985.1 Temnothorax curvispinosus | reverse complement strand
TGGATCCAAAGGTAAGAACCAATCACATTCAGTTGCTACCTTTCGCTTGGCTAAGCAGAGGTTCGGCTGAACGCAACCAATATATACCATAAAATACTACAAAAGTACGCGCTTAAACCTGAAAAAACACAATAGTAGGAAATAGATGGGCAGTCTGTCCCTGGGACTTGGGACGAGGGGGTGCTGGGGAAGGAGTTTCGGCGAGCGTGTCGGGCCATGTTGTTTATTAAATATTGATAAACATATCGTTGACAAGAGGTACCGTCGCCGTTCGGCCGAGGGGGGGGGTAGGTGTCCGCGTTCTAGGGCGAGGGGTCCATGGGGGGGAGGGAGCGTTCGCGTGCGTTCGCGTTTTCGACGCGGGGTATTACCAGAGAGATTCTTCTCTCTGGTATTACAAAAACTAACGGGCGCCGTTCGGCTGCTGGAATTTTATCGGCGAATATAAACAAAATAGCAAGTTAGACACTTGTCTCTGCAATGATTTAATCCTTCTATAACTTGCGAGCCGCCATTTCGCGACACCGTTCACGTTTTTGGCGCGCCGCGGAGGGGATGGTGGTCCGCGTCCAACAGCCACGTCGCGGCGTCGGTCCGCGTGACGTCCACGGCGCGCTCGCGGCCTCTCTTTCGCTCCCGTTCCCCCTCATTGATGTTCTCTCTCGCTCACGACTTCTGTTGTCTATCCCCCGTTCGGGCGCGTCTTCTCGTTGACGTTCTCTTTTCCTCGCGCGCGGTCTCTCTCGCTCCCGTCCTCCGTTTGCGTTATCTTTTCCTCGCGCGCTTCTCGTTCGCGATTTCTCTCCCTCTCGCGGATTTAACTTAATAATTATTATTTAAATTATTATAATATATTAACTTAATCATTATTATTATTAAAAATATTATTATTATAATGAAATATACTTAATAATACTAATACTAGTGAAGGAAAAATGAATAATAAATGTTATATATGGAATTACAAAAAAATTACTTATTCATAAAAATTTAAAAATTTTTAGAATTACCATACTTCTTCAATGTCAAACTCATGTTCGATTTCAAACAGTCTTCGAAATCCGTAAATGTCCTCGTATCCCGAAATGTCCCATATTTCGTCGTTGTTTTCATAATTGATTCTTCTAACCCAGCGTACCCAACGCTGGTGCTGTATATTAATAAAGCCACGTATTTTTGGATTTCATCCATATATATAAAATTGGGCTAAAAAAATTTTTTTTTAAATTAAAAAAAAATTTTTTTTAATTTTTAAAAATTTTAAATCTATGAAAAAATATTTATACACACCTGTACGTGAGGAATCCGAATCCTCACCATATTGAAAAGTTGGATCTCGTGCACCGGCACGTTATCGACCCATATCCACTATAACGTTAACAGAATGGTTAATTTAAAAAAAATATATATATTTTTTAACCCGTAGTGGTCACCTGGAGTCCCAACAGGAAGCCTGTTTTTGTATGCATAATTATTAGTAGATATTTATTAATTTGGCTTCCTCATAGAGGAAGCAATGCAGGTTTCTACTTGCACACTTAAAAACTAAGGAAGCAATGTGCAAGTTTCTACTTGCTCACTTAAAAACTATGAGGAAGCAATGTGCAAGTTTCTACTTGCTCACTTAAAAACTATAAGGAAGCAATGTACAAGTTTCTACTTGCACATTTAAAAACTATGAGAAAGCAATGTGCAAGTTTCTACTTGCACACTAAAAAACTATGAGGAAGCAATGTGCAAGTTTATACTTGCACACTTAAAAATTATGAGGAAGCAATGTGCAAGTTTCTACTTGCACACTTTTTTTTATGGATAGAGTATCATTAAAAATAGATTGGTGTTGAATTTGGTGTTGAATCTACCCTAAGTTATTTGATGGATAGCCGATCCTCAAAACCGATCCTCAATAAATTTAAATTCGACGTTTTCGAACATAAGCAACACATTGGCATCAAAAACTCAAAATACAATTTTTACTTTGGTCTTTTCTACCCCTATTTCATATATAATTCTTTTAAATTAGGTTGATTAGACTTAGCTTTATATGCGATCAAAATTATGGACCTTTGATCGCGTATAAAGCTGGGTCTAATCAACCAATGGCATCGAAAACTCAAAAAACAATTTTTACTTTGGTCTTTTCTACCCCTATTTCATATATAATTCTTTTAAATTCGGTTGATCAGACTTAGCTTTATATGCGATCAAAATTATGAACCTTTGATCGCGTATAAAGCTGGGTCTAATTAACCAAATCTTAAAAAATTATATATGAAATAGGGGTAGAAAAGACTGAAAAATATAAAAAAATTAGAAATAGATCAATATCTCCAAATTTGCGAAAGTTAGAGCAACCATGGACATTTCTAAAAAAATACAAAATTTTTTTAAAAAAGAACCCTTTTACCAATCATCGCCAAATTCAATACCAACCTTCCTTGAATGGTACTCTATCGATTAAAAAAAAAAACAGCCCGATATCTCAATATTTGCAGAAGTTAGAGCAACTACGGACATTAAATCTGCACATACACACACACAGACATTTTTTTTTTAGGAGATATTTCAACGTTTTACAACGATCTGAACATATTGGCAGAAAAAACTCAAAAACCAATCTCTTCGTTGGTTTTTTCTACTCCTATTTCATATATAATTTTTTTGAATTTGGTTGATTAGATCCAACTTAAACGCAATCAAAGGTTCATATACGAAATTCACGAAAACAAAGCTTCCTCTATGAGGAAGCAAAAACGTAGTAGTCACACATACCAGGGGTCCAATGGACCCCACAACAGTTGCCATTTGCGTTCTTTTTGATGTATCGACTCAAACCTTGAACTGGAATTTAGTTTAAGACTTCCTTTTTATAATCCAATAATTTTTTTATCTTTTTGTTTAAATTTTTTATGTTGAAAAAACGCGAGAAAAAATTTCTTTTTGAGAAATTTGACTTTTTTTACAAAAATATTTATCAAAATTTTTTGAGATAGAGCAAAAAAACTTTCTGCGTTTTACTCTCAAAATAGTATACTTTTAAGAAAAAAATAGCCTGTGGTCTACTGGACCCCGTGTAACCACTACGGGTTAATATACAGTTATGTGTATTTTTGCGTGCATGCCGCCCGGTATGCTTTTCAAAAAAAAATGTTACGTCCAGGCCGACAGTGAGTCCGTGACTCTTCGGATTTCTTTTAGACACTTATTCACACTCGCGCACTCACGAAAATAACGACTCGTTTATTAAAAGACTCCCCGCTGGACGCTTCAGCTTAGAGTTCGAAAAGCATACCGGGCGACACGCACGCAAGGGTGTTAAGTATACGTATACTCCTACGGCGGGGTGAATGATTTCTATGAAATCTTCGATTTTATGAAATCTTTCCATTTCTTCTTATACTTTGCTCTACTCGCAAACGTTTTCACACTACTGACTGACTGACTAACTGACTTAACTGACTGCAGAGGACTGAACCAGAGCTCAGAATAGTTATTTGTGTAACAAGTGCGGGAAGTTGAGAATTGGACATAAGTGCGGAGTGACGCACGAGCCGAAGGCGAGTGCGTCCACTCCGCACGCGTGTCCAATTCTCAACCCGCACGTGTTACACACACTATTTTATATCACAAGTGCGTCTAAAGTTTAAAAAAGGACTTGCAGGGGCAAGGGGGGGG